>NW_022900913.1:26864240-26892371 GCF_012274545.1 Fukomys damarensis | reverse complement strand
AAAAAAAAAAAAAAAAAAAAAAAAAAATGTAAACATGCTCATGCATTTTAGAATATTATTTTGCCGAAGATAAATGCCCATGATTCACCAAAAATGTTACTCTGCCCTTGGTATAATGCATATATTCATTTTCTTCTTCAGAAGCAGATTTAGGAAGCATTGTTATTTAAAATATAATATATATTTTATTCAATGTGCACACTTCTATTTGCAAATATTTTAACTAAAAATATTTTAATTGAAATTCAGAAATATTTCATATAAAGCTTTTAAGAAGCACTTGTTTAAAAAGACCAATTTTTAAAATTGCCTACTTGATCCTAATATACTATTTTATTTGACCTTCATAATGATCTTCAATGATAAGGGGAGATATTATGTCAAGAACTGTGGTAAATATAAGCAAAATGAAGGTCTGAGAAGTTAGAAGATTTCTCAAAATTATGCAGAATTAAAAATGGGTTGTGACTTCCAATCACAAAGATCTTTTGAAAATTATGGTTGATTTTTTTTGTCAGTCTGAATAAAAGTGAAAAGTAACTCCAATCAGTGTTCACATGGTACAGAAAGAAATTAAACACCTGCAGTTAGTACAAAGGAAAGCAAAGAAAGTCTGAATGATATCTGCAGGACATTCTCTACCCTTTAAGACAGCTTCATATTTTTCATATAACAAATTTGTATGTGCGATCCTGTTCATAATATTCTTATTAATACTTATGACCACTCGTCTTGTTCAGAATAGAGGAAGGCACAGAATGTTCAGATGCAGCCCAGGAGGAAGAAATCAAAGATGGAAACCTGGCTAGTACTGTCCCTGAAAAGATCAAGAAAAAACAAGTATGAAGAATGATAGATTAGTGAGAAATATAAATGTAAGACAGTAAAGAAAATACATATATTTAATTATAAAAGAAAAAAATTTAAGGTTTGAATATATATTTTAAAGTCAATGCACAGAGTGATCTAATCTATTAGGGATCAGAAAGACCTTGCCAATGAGAACCTTACATGTTTCAGAGCTTCTGTAAGAGTTGTTCATTTGATGATTCATGCATATAAGAAAAAATTCCAAGGAACAGAAAGTATACATTTCAAGCTAATAAGTTTAAAGTTGCCTTTAACACCAATTTTTAAATTTGCCTACTTAATGCTAAAAATTGACTCATTTATCCTTACACTTAATTATACTCAGTTATAATGATCTACATTCTTTTTGACCTAATCACCACTGCTATAGAATATATGGCTTTGAAATATCAGGCCTACCTAAAAACCCTTCATTAAGAGTCTCTCTCTCTCTCTCCAAATTTAAATTAAAGCAACATAGAATAAAAACTTACAAAAGTAGGAAAATAGTGAATTTAAAAACCAAAAAAAGAACACATTTTTTATAATAAGTAAAATTCTGAACCATCTGCTACCTGTTCACATCACACAGTCTCTAAAGCTACCACAACATCTAGGGAGGAAGTGCCATAGAAAGTAACCTGCTTCCATCTCCACAAGTAAGAGTGAAACAGACGTATCTTGTGGATAACTACCAGTAAAATATCAAATTCAATCAACATAGTTAAACCTTGAAGATATATTATTCTTTTTTTGAAGAGATATTAAAACATATTCAATTAGTGATTATCACCCTCAATAAAAAATAAATAGCAATCAATAATTGATTGATCAGAAATAATTTTAACTTATTTTAAAAGGACTAGTCATATCAGATGGGAAAAAAAGTATGACAATTTTTAAAAGACCTGATATTTTGATAGATCACAGAGCACAAAATAAAAAAGCTTTAAATAAACAAAAAAAATGTGAAAATAAAAAAACAGCAGAAAGGGGTATTTGTACGTGTTAAAATAATTTAATTTCCCTGTACATTTCTGTCTACATGAGAAATCAAGATATGCACTTTACAATATTTACCTGTTTTGAGACATTCAAGTCAATTAAGACGGCAAAAGTAGAATTCAATCACTAGTGAAATGTCTAAAAAATATATATTGAACAAAAAAGTGTCTTTACAAGTTAAAAAATAATCTTCCACAATGCAATAAATTGCAAATCACTGAAATTGTAACTCTTTAGATGATTTCAGTTCAGTTTTTGGTTTCAAAATTTGGACACAGTAAGCAAAAAAGTATTGGCAAAATTTCTATCTGTTTTTACGTTTTTCTTTCTTGCTTCGACTACTGGTTACACTGTTTAAAGACGATGATGGAGGTGCTCTTGCATGACCTGTAGCCTTGAGATGGTCAAAAAGTTTATTCCGGGATGGAAACTCACTACGGCAGGTTGTACAGCTGATAAGAACATCACTCTAAAAAGGGAAGAAAATCAAAAATAAAGGCAAGTGTTATCATCTGAGAGTAGTGTTTTATGTTATGACTTCAGATTAAGCATCAAAAAAATAAGAACATTTTAACAAAATAGACCTCAACCAAAATAGGCTCAATGAAGGCAGATGTTCTTGGAAATCTCACTAACCAACATCACAAACTCTAAGGGGTCTGAGAATTTCTACAGCATGTACCACACAGACTAAAGAGAACGTGCTTTACAACTAATCTTTAGAACTTGACACATGTAATTCCTATCACCAACATTGCAGATTCAAAGTAGTGGAAAATTTAAAAAGTTAAATGTTGTAGTATCTAATATTGCCACTGCACTTCTTTTTACTTTGAAGAAAACATAGCAGTACATAGAAAAGTCGAACCAGTATCCTGCAAAATCACTGAAGGATCTGAACTTTGCAGATTCTTTGGGGAAGATAGGCATTTTTATCTTCAGAATATTATACTGCTTAAGCAAGGTCCACTAAAGAGACATAAAAATGATTCTGACCTACCTGTATTTGTGGTTCAGCAGGTACTTTGACAGATTTTTTCATATCTTTGGTTTTCTTTCTTTTGGGTTTAGCAATACTGGAAAATAAATTATACAGCTTAATACAAAAATAAATAATATAAACCTTTTAATGGTGCTCTATCTTCCAAGAACATTCAAAAGATGAGATGTACTTTAAAATGCTAATTCATTAACTTTAATAGCTAATTTAAATAACTACATAACAGCCTTGTAAACTTTAGAGATCAAATTAAATTACACAAAATTAAAGAATTTATCTAAAACAGTTGAAACAAAAGCTAATATCCCTAAAATAATCTCTGAATATGTATACAGCATATTTTTATAAAAAGTAAAGCATTTATTTTAATACTCCATTTATTGAAGCAAACCATCTTCATCATAGATGAGCTATGACATTAAGTGTAGATTCTCAAAATACCAACTTCTTAAATTTGATCAAGTCTTTAATGGACATATTCATTCACCATGAAAGAAAAAAACTACATTATAATAAATCTTTCATAAAATTGTTCAATATACGAAATTTACATTTATTAAAAGATGGGATCCTTTTTACTGATACGGGTGTCCTTGTGAACCCTGTAAACCAGATGCTGCCAGTCAACCTAGTCAGGTTCCTCCTGTTTTGCTTGGACCCTGAACATGATTCTATGCAACCTCCTCTGTGAACCTGAATTTTCCTTAGTCATGTTGTATTTTTCCTCATTTGTAAACATCAAATTCTTAGAGTAAAAATCTGGTTGCTACTTATTTATAAATAGAATGAATGAATGTTATTATAATGCTTCCAGACACTCCATGAGTAGACTACCCTTCAAGCAGAAACTGAAATATGCCTTTCTTAATTTAAAGATGCTAACTAGGAGCACAACATGCCACTATGTAGCATTTAGCCAGCTTTGGAAATTTCAAGAAAATGGTGTAATGGTATACAAGACAACAAGTAGCACAACAAAAAATCATCACAGATACACCATAAATGTCTATAAAACCTCAGAGCAATACTGCTGGCAAATAATTCATCAGAACCTAGTATCTAAGGCCTTTGTTTTTACTTATTTATTTTTTAGTAATAGGCATCGAACTCAGGACCTTGCATTTGTGAGGCAGGTGGTGGAACCACTGAGCTAAACCCACAGCCCCTAAGACCTTTATTTTTTATTTAAAAAGTATGCACCCACACATTTAACAAAACACTTCTCATTAGATAGCCAGAGCATCCACATCACTAGAGATCTGCAGTAGAGGGCCCAGCAGTTAAGCCCCATTGTCAGGAGGCTGGTAGGATAGGAGGAGTAGGGACAGTGATGCGTCTATCTCAGCCCTGCCATTCCTCTTCAGTGACAAGGTAACATGAATGCTTCTAATGTTTTTCTTGAAATTTAAAAACTGAACTGTATCAATGGTTGTCCAAATCGGAGAATTCTTTATCTTCCTCCAGCTAATTCTCATGTGCAAGTTACATGGAAAGTAATAAACACCTTTTAGCTTTAAGAGATTTAAGGGCCTATACTCCCACGTCTTGGCCCTCCCCAGATGCCCCCCAAATAACCCAAAGGACTCTTACACGACACCTGGGCCCCGTGGAGCTAGACAGGAATTAAATGTCAGCTGTTTCATCTACTAGCTTTTGCCGATGGACCAGTTTTTTTAAAAATAAATTTTATTTCAATCCCATCCCCCCTCAAACCCACCTCCCTATGCACAAAAGCTTTGTTTCCATTTTTTCCTTCTATTTTAACTTTTTGAACCAGACTTAATGTAAGATTGTTTCTCTGTTTGTAAAATGAGAGCAAATGTCTAGCAGTAGTAAAATAAATGTTAATTTCCTCTTCCTGGCTTCCACTCTACAAAGTTTTTCAAAGCTCTGACATTTCCACCTGTGTAGTTCCTTGTCCTCCTTTTTATATAGCCAGAGCCCTACTGAGTCCTCAGTTACATTCTTTTTCATTCATGCTGTTTTATGGAAATTCCTATCTCTAAGTACACTTCAACACCTGCAGCTCCAGCTGAGCTTTTTCAATTCACACTCCCACTTTAATGTGTCACTTTCACTCTTTCTCAGGGTCCTGTGAGGTTGGGAACCTAAGACAGCTTACTATTTCAATCTTCCCCCAAGGAATAAGCAGGAGGAGGAAGTCAGACAAGGAGAGGAGGGGAAGAAAAGGAGTGACTCTCTCCCCTGAGTGAGCTGTCCCCTAGCTCCATCCACAACCCCTCTGAGCAGTAAGACCCCAAGCTGTTGATGTGTGTCCTGAGAACACTGCAGGACTGAGGAGCATAGAACATGACTGAGGCATGGCAGGAAAAGAAACAAGCCAGTCAAAGTGATTCTGGTCATGTTGCTGAATTGTCTGTAAGCTCGTTGCTCTAACAGTTTTAGCACATCTTATTTGTAGGCACGTGTGCATACCTTTGTATATGTATACACTTCAGTACAGTTTACACTTAGTCGTGAAGATTTGATATATAAAAGCTGTCCTTATTATAAATATTCAGTGAATAGAAAACAACATGCAATTTTGACCTACCTTTTAGCTTCACTTTTTGGATCATCACATGTTTCAATGGTCTCTGTGACACTGACATTTTCTAGAGGACTATCTTCTAATTCTTTGGCATTGTCTTGATTTAAGTTAGTATCCTCTAGATCAACCTTTTCTACTTCCCCAGTTCCACTTTCATCGAAACTGTCATCATAATTCTAGATATTAAAACACATACCATTACAAACAAATCTATACTAATACTGTTATCATCTGCCAAACAGTTATAAATTGATAATGTCCCATACTCTAGTAGGAGTAAATCTCAGGAAATAAAAGAAGCAGGTGTTAAAAATATATGCTCATTACAGGGTTTTAAATTAGGGAAAACTGAAACAATCCACCTATTTAATAAATGAAATGGTTGAATACATGAAGTCAATTCATTAAGTTTCAATTATTCAATTATTTGAAAAATATGTTACCAAGATGAAGAAAAAAATATACATACAGTTCAATCACAATTTAATACAATATCACGTAATCTCTATACATAGAATGAGAAGATACTTATACTTTTCTACATTTTCCAAATGATTGGTCAGGAGCAACTATTAACTTTTATAGCCTGAAAAAAAGAAGGCCACGAATAGACAGACATTACAGAAATCTTTCCTCTGTCTGGAAAGCACAACTTTACCGAGTGCCAACATCTGCTTTGCTGAGTGGCGCTCTGCTGAGCTCGTGCATGTGCACACTCACTCTCTTTCTCTTATCGCTATCTCAATAGAGCCCTTTCTGTTTCCCTGAACTTTCAGACACACATTAATCTCTGCCATCTTACCTCCTAGGAACAAAAACATTCTCTGCGTCATGATCCTCATCCTCATCATATACCAGGAGTTAAAAGATATTACCTTCTAGAGTCTACATTTAAATTTGCCATTTTTTTTTACGAATTCCAAATAGTGGATATAATCAAGAACCACACACTGTATTTATTTTATCTCTTTAATCTATCTTATTCCAGAAGTTATCTTTGTAAAATCTCTCATGATGTTGGCAATCTGATGATTACTTTGTACAATGTCTCATCATTTGGCTTTGTCTGGCTGTTTCCAAATGATTAGGTTCAGGTTATCCATTTCTAGCAATGGCACTATAAAGATGATGCTGTGTCCTCAGTACATCAACAGATCAAGAGGCAATGTGTCACTTGTTCCATTTTCCAGAAATATTAACAAGCTTCATTATTTATTAGGCGGCTTTACCAGATTTTGCAATGTCTTTTTCCTTTTTAAAATTAATATATAATCTGCAGAGTACAACTTTGGGATTGCGTTGCTCTGCTGTCCACAATAACCTTTCACCTAATGGATATGGCATCATCTATGACTCCTGCCTGGACCATTATATTATTAGGCTGATAGTTGGAGAACTGTGATTTTCTATCTCAGTTACTTATGCCATTTGCATTTGTACTAACTCATGTTCTGTGATAAAGCTTTACCACCTCCTTTCTTCAACTCTGTAAATTCAATATTTGATACATGAGTTTTTTAATAAAATCAACATATGAAAATATATTATCATTATTCTTTTTGACTGATTCAAATTTTCCCAATTTGCAGGCTCTGTAAGTAAGATTCTGAAGACTTCTGACATATGCTCACCAGTTTCTAAGTACATTACTTCTTTAGTTTCTAATGTAAGACATTCTGGGCTCACTGTCTTTCCCATCTAAGCCCAGAGTCATTCATTTCTGTAAGGAGCAAACTCTGTTTCCTTCTTGAAGGAAAGGAACAGAAACTAAGACACAGACCCTAGGTTTGCTTTCTGCTAGGGGTTATCACTGCTTATAGGTGCTAATTATTTTAAATTGTAAATTCCTACCAATATCCCCAATCCCAATCCAAAACTTCAGCGCATTTACATTTGTATTCCCCTTCTCCCACAGAGAACATGGTTCCCAACAGCACTAATTTATTCATTTGCTCTATCCTACAATATGCACAACAGTATTAGAAATATAACACTGAAAAGCCGACTAAGTTCAATGTTTACTTAATTTTATGAAATTTTATCTTTTAACTATATCTCAAAGATTTCAGTGTAGTATGTACAAAAGTTATTTGAATCACTGTTTTTGTCACTGGTTTCTATTTACATTCAGTTCCAGTTTTTCAAGTTTTCTTTTAACATCCTTGTTGGCTTATACAACTTTTAAAAAAATCATACAAAAAACTTCTCCCAACCTGAGCATGGCGGTGTGTACCTGAAATCTCAGCACTCTGTGATGCTGAGGCAGGAGGATCAAGGTTCAAACCCCATCTTGGGCAACTTAACAAGACCTTGACTCAAACTAGTTAAGTTTCTCAGTAATAAAAACATTTATTTAACAGTCAAATCATTACAAGTTTTAAACCAAATATTTTGCAGTATTTCACTGATGTTGTTGGCAGAATAAACCTAGATATACAACAACCAAAATCCCTTTCCAGATTTTAATTGTTGTCTTGACTTAGGAGCTCTATCACCAGACATACCACACTTTTAAAAAGTGGCACTGAGCTAATACATACCGGGGGAGTTCTGTATTAAAATTTGTTAAACACACAATGCCAAGTGAATTAGTTTCATACACAAAATGGAGGGAGCACTAAAAAAAGAAAAGGTTTCATTTCCTTTTAATCAATTTACAACTAACAAAATTATGGAATGAAAGTTCTCTCATTTTTACAGACTATACAGATAAACAAAAACACTGCAAACTTATAGTGGTTATTTAAAAAGAATTTTTGAACATACCTGTGGTGGCTTCTGTTTTTTTTTCTTCTGTTTTTTAGAAAGCCTAAGAGCAAATATAAATCAGTATGTCAAATATTTGACTGAAGATTTACTAAGTGAAAAGTGATACATTAGTGGTAAACAATATTTAAAATATTTATTACCATAAAGCATCAAAAGGATAAGAAAATGTACACACTGTCATTTTTTAGAATAACGGTGGTTAAATGAATAGTACTGTATGTATGAAGCTGTTTTTTAATATAGTCACATATATTCTCTAAAAATTATCTTTGACATCATTACCTATACTTCAACTTCATAAAATTTCATTAACTATAAGAGATGTAAAAATAGTGTTGTAACAAACCAACTTCCTTGAGATATGGCATTTAAACATTATCTTTAAATGTGACAAATATGTCTAGTGATATTTCATATTTCGAAGTACTTTTGTTTTGGCGTATCTTCCATTTCTTCTTCCTCAGAATTGGCATTCAATAGATTTTCATCTACTTGAGATCCTGAAAAATTCTCTTCCTCTTCCTCCAACTGTTGTTTCAACAAAGCAACCATTTCCCGATGTTTCTTTGACTTTTCATGATTCTTCATGCTGAAAGAACAATCCAATGTGAGCGGCTGCCCTAGGAGTCATTCACACATGCCCAGCTATGCTGCTGAATAATTGCAGCCAGTTGAATATGCAAAATGTTTGTGACTTTATACAGAGCTACAGAAGCCTGTTAGGACGGCCCAGAAATGAAGGACACTGGAAGCATATAACCAAGCTCTATCTTTTTGGATCCCAGCATTTCTTTCTTGTTATTTACAAACATTTTCTCCTCCTTTTGGGGGGCCAAATTCTCTGTTATTTTGGCTTTTCAATTTTTACAATTAAGACCTTCCCCACAGTTTCCTTTTAATTAGTAAGTATTAAGTGCTTGTTTGTTATGGGACAGGGTACAGAGTTTGAGGAGTCACTGGAAATTGCAAGACATACATTCTAACATTAAAAGGAAGACTCCTGGACTACAGAAATGGTCACATGAGGGCTTAAAGGATAGAATTTACTTCCTTTTGCCTTTTTAATCTTTCCCAGAGGTTTCTCTTCTCACTCCCACCTATAGCCTTAAATATGAGTTCAGACACATCTCTGAAACTATTCAAAAATATGCAGGCAATTTTTATTTCAGTATGTATACAGGCAGCTAAATATTTTATATAACATAACTGACAATGTACCAGATGACGAAAAGGAAGTAGGAAACTTGGGCTTGAAATGTAGCTTAGTAGTAAACTGCTTGTCTAGATTGTTTAAGGTGCTATGATCAATTCCCAACATATTCCCTCCCCCAACCCCCCAATAAAGAAAGAAAGTTGTTGTCACTATCTACTTTATGTCTCCTGTTTATCTTTTTGGGTTTCTAGTATGGGCTGCTACAAAAAAATTCATTCATGTTTCACATATACCTTGTACCCAAAGAGTAAAAGTAATTTTATATATTTTTAACATGCTGTATATTAATTGTGATCTGTCTGCCACAGGAGATCAAATGTAATTTTCCCACTTGTGGCATGTCTACACTCAAAAAATTTAAGATTTTGTGCATTTCAGATTTTCAAATCAGGGACAGATGCTCAATACATAACAGATAAAATCATTAATGGATGCTGAATTTAGGAGGAAAGCTTTTTTTTTGTACATTCAAACATTTTAATGTCAAATTCAATGTCCATTACACATGCTCCCCTCTCTTCAGCATAGACCTAACTTGTGCTTCTGGGCACCTACAGTGGCACAAGAGCATTGTCTATTCTTCTGCTCCTCCCATTCCAGTACCTAGAATTATTTGCAGGGTTTTAAAGCGTCTCTCCAGAAATTAAACATTCTTCCAAGGAAAATTTATTGCATTAAAATTTATTGCATCATTTCTATGCAGAAAAACTGGACAACACCTTGACTTCATGATCAAAACAATCATTGCCAATGAGGAGCAGGAGGACTTTATGATTCCAGATATGAACCCCTGAAAATAAACAACTGCAATATCACACCTGGGGATGCATATACTGAATCTAATCATGAAGAAATAGACAAACTCAAAATGAAAAGTTTCTATGGAAAAGACATTTTAAAAGACTAGTACACTGGATTCTACACTGAAGTGGATAGCACCAGTACATACAATAATAAAGGATCAACTAACAAAACTGAAATATAGCAATAAGACAAAAATACCCTCTCAGTTTTATAAATTTCCTAAAGTTCACAACATACTCTTATTCCCAAGACATACAGAGCTAAGTACTAAGAGGTAAAGGAGCATTAAATTACTCTGAAATTATTTGGGGAAAATACTGTGTGTGTGTGTGTGTGTGTGTGTGTAGACAGAGGGAGAGAAAGCAAGAACATCCAAATGGGGCAAAACATTAGCAACACGTAAATGGAGCATGCAACACTGACGCAACTTTTCTTGAAGTATGACATTATTTCCAAATTTTAAAATAATCTTAAAAATACTGTTCTTTGTTTTCTTGTTTCTGTTTCCACCTCTTGCCACTTCTCTTACTACCTTGCCATTTTTCCCTTGGGGTTTTACAGTAATATTAGTCACTTCTACTGCCTCATTCAATTCCTTTGCTGTCCTTTCTTCTTCACCACAGGTTAAGCTTCATTTTTCTAGTGACTCAACTTTCATTTTCTCCCATGTTCTTCTCCTCTCCTTTATAATGGTAGCCTTTCTTTCCTTTCTCTTTGTCAATGTCCCACAAGATGAAGTGCTTCCATTTCAGCAAATATATTCTTTGGGGACAAGTTAAAGTTCCTAGTTTGGCAGCAATACCCTAAAAGGAATAGCAATGGCTCAAAGTGAGTCTGATGCCAACAAGTAGATATGAGGAGATTTGGTCTAGGCCCCTTGCCTGTGTTACAAGCAGAACTTTCTTCTGGAAACAGGATGTGTATTTACAAAATAGCTATTACACAGGAATAGTGAATGAGTGACAACTGGTACAAGAAATTAAGACAGTTTTTACAATTTAATGATAATGCCAGTACAACATACAGCAATCTATGGTATACAATGAAAGCAGTTTTACATGGGAAATTTATAGCAGTGAATGCCCATACTAGGAAACCAGAGTGAGCTCAAATAAACAACCTAATGCTGAATCTTAAGCTCCTAGAAAAAGAAGAACAAAAGAAACCCAAAGCTCATACAAGAGAGGAAATTATAAAGATCAGAGCAGAAATCAATTCAACGGAGACCAAGAGAATGATACAAAAAAACTCAACGAATCAAATAGTTTCTCAAAAGAATAAATAAAATCACTAAACCCTTAGTGAACCTTATCAAAAAAGGAAAGAAAAGGCTCAAATTCATGCAATTAGGAATGAAAAAGGGGAAGTCACAAGAGATCCAGGAGAAATCCAGAGGATAATCAAACCTTACCTCGAAAACCTGTACTTGAATAAAATGGAGAACACAGAAGAAACGGACAGGTTTCTAGATACATATGAATTACCAAAGTTGAACAAAGAAGATATAAAAATTCTAAACACCCCAACTACAATCAGTGAAACTGAAAATGCAATTAAAAATTTATCAACAAAGAAAAGCCCAGGTTCTGATGGCTTCACTGCTGAATTCTACAAGACATTTAAAGAAGAACTATTAACACTACTCTTTAAGCTTTTCAGTGAAATTAAAAGGGAAGCAATACTTCCAAATTCATTCCTAGAAGCAAGTGTTATTTTGGTTTAAAGCCAGGAAAAGACTGAATGAACCAAAAAAAGAGAATTATAGGCCAATCTCCCTAATGAACATAGATGCAAAAATCCTCAGTAAGAAGATTTTTATCACTGTGATAAAAACAGCATGGTACTGGCAAAGAAACAGACTTGGGGATCAGCGGAACAAATTAGAAGTTGCAGAAACAACTGTGACACACTCAGCCACCTCGTCTTTGACAAAGGAGCCGACCATCCGCACCGGAGGAAAAATAGCCTCTTTAATAAATGGTGTTGGAAAAACTGGATTTCAACTTGCCAAAGATTAAAACTAGACCCTTATCTTTCACCATGCATTAAACTAAAATCCAAGTAGATTAAACATCTAAATTTTAAAACAGAAACACTAAACTTGCTGGAAGCTAAATTAAGTAGAACTTAAACGTATCGGCATAGGAAAAGACTTTATGAAGAAATCCTCAGTAGCACAGCAACTAGCAAAAAGAACAACTGGGATCTCATCTTATTAAAAAGCTTCTGCACTGCCAGAGCAATCACAAGCAGGGCTAAGAAAAAATCTTTACCCAGCTGTTCCTCAAACAAAGGTCTACTATCTAGAATACATAAAGAACTAAAAAAAAAATCAGACTCCCAAACATAAATACCCAATTCAAAAATGCACATCTGAAATTAACAGACATTTTGTAAAGTACTAAAAGCAGCAAATAAACATATGGAAAAATGTTCAACATCACTGATCATTCGAGAGATGCAGATGAAAACAACACTGAGATTCCACCTCATCCCAGAAAAAATGGCTGCTATCAAGAAATCAACCAGCCGGGCATGGTGGCGCATGCCTATAATCCCAGCACTCAAGAGTCTGAGGCAGAAGGATCGCTGTGAGTTCAAAACCAGCCTGGGCTACAGTGTGAGTTCCAGGTCAGTCTCAACTACATAGTGAGACCCCTGCCTCAAACCTCCCCCCCAAAAAAAGAAAAAAAAAAAAGAAATCAACCAATAACAAATGCTGGCAGGGTTGTGAGGAGATAGGAACCCTTCCCCATTGCTGCTGGGAGTGCAGACTGGTGCAACCACTATGAAACTCAATATGGAGATACCTCAAACAACTAGGATTAGAAGTCCCATTTGACTCAGCTATTCCTCTGCTGGGTATCTTCCCATAAGAATTAAAAGAATCATATCACAGCAATATATGCTCAGCCATGTTTACAGCAGCACACTTTGTAATAGCTAAAACTTGGAAACACCCCAACTGCCCATCAAATGGAGGCTTGATAAAAATGTGTATTTTTTTTATAAAATAAAGTACTACTCAGCCATCAAGAATGAGAAACTAGAGATATTTATAGCTAAGTGATGCACTGAGGTCATACTCTTAAGTGAAATTAATAAGTCACACAAGTGTAAATACCAAATAGGTTCCCCAATGTGAAAAACTAAAAGTGTAAATAAGGATCAAAATGTAAACTGGTACTGTGTAATAGGAAGAAAAAGTCTAAAAGAATAGAGGAAATGGGAGGGGTAGGGGAAAGGGAAAAGGGAAAAGAAAAAATATGGTAAAAGGAAAAACATGGAAACAACGTCTTTGTAAACAGGGAAGGGTGGAAGGGGTGAAGGGAGGACTGGGGAATGTGGAAAAATAAGAACCAAGATAAGTTGTGTAAAGGTACAAGATCCTAATGATGAAGGTAACTGTATTGTATACCTAAAATGTACCAATAAACTTAATAAAGATTTTAAAAAAAAAAAGAGGCTTATCTGCTGATACAAACACTTCTTCCTTCCCTAGTGGACAAGATTCCCCAAGGTGACATGAGGGAGCTAGTAGTAAACTGCTACAAGCACAGTCCTGAGTACTTTCAAAGTGCTACACTCTGCCTCAAAAGAAAAGGTGAATTCAAAGATAGTATACTTACGCCTTTTCTGTCTTGAAAGACTTGTCGCATGCTGGACAGTAAAGGTCATCATAAAACTCAACTTCCTCAGCCTCATCACTGTCTTTTCCTGTGAGAGGAAAGCTTATAGTAAGAATCCTGTTTGGTCAGAAAAGGGGTCCCCAGCTCCCAGGCAATGGATCAGTACAAGCCTGTTAGGAACCAAGCCAGACAGCAAGAGGTGAGTGGTGGGCCAGCAAGGGAAGTTTTAGCTATTACCCATTGTTCACATTACAGCCTAAGCTCAGCCTCCTGCAAGATCGGTGGGCATTAGAGTCTCATAGAAGCATGAATGCTACAGTGAATGGCACACGTGAGGGAGCTAGGCTGCACTCTCCTTGAGAATCTCATGTCTATGATCTGAAGTAGAGCTGAGGTTGCTGATGCTAGTGCTAGGAAGCAGCTACAAGTAGTCATATAATTATTCCACTACATATTACAATGTAGTAATAGAAATAAAGCGCACAATAAATGTGCTGTGCTTCAATCATCCTGAAAACATAACACCACACCCCCATCTGTGAAAAACTGTCTCCCATGAAACGAGTTCCTGGTGCCAAAAGGTGGGAGACTGCTGCATTAGAACATAAATTAAAGTATGTTAACAAATTATGCCTCTTTAAAAAGGACCTAAAGTTGCATACAAATTAGAAATTAAAGTTTTTTATTTCTGTACTAAAAATAAATGGTGTCAGAACTTAAGTTGGCCTTTCAAAAGCACAAGGATCTGAGTTCGATCCCCAGTACCAAAAAAACAAAAACAAATAAATCACCTCATCCTTCAAGTTCTGCTCACAAGAAGATTCAGAAAACCCTCAAAATCCTAGGTGTCAACCAGGCATGGTGGCAAATGCCCATAATCCCAGAACTTGGGAGGCTGAGACAGGAGGACTGCCATGGGTACAGCATAGGCTACACGGGGAGTTCAAGGCTAGCCTGAACCGTGTAGTGAGACCTTGTCTCAAAAAAAAAGGTCCCAAGTATAAAAAAACACTTTATGCCTCTTTAAAAAGGACCTAAAGTTGCATACAAATTAGAAATTAAAGTTTTTTATTTCTGTACTAAAAATAAATGGTGTCAGAACTTAAGTTGGCCTTTCAAAAGCACAAGGATCTGAGTTCGATCCCCAGTACCAAAAAAACAAAAACAAATAAATCACCTCATCCTTCAAGTTCTGCTCACAAGAAGATTCAGAAAACCCTCAAAATCCTAGGTGTCAACCAGGCATGGTGGCAAATGCCCATAATCCCAGAACTTGGGAGGCTGAGACAGGAGGACTGCCATGGGTACAGCATAGGCTACACGGGGAGTTCAAGGCTAGCCTGAACCGTGTAGTGAGACCTTGTCTCAAAAAAAAAGGTCACAAGTATAAAAAAACACATGCTATTTTTTTTTCAGCTTTAATTGAGTTTATTGGTACATTTTAGGGATACAGTACAGTTACATTCATGGTTGGGATCTTGTACCTCTACATGACAAGTATAAATGCTACTTCTTAATTCTTACTGACTTAATTCTTACTAAAACTTAGCTTACAATATTCTATTACTACTTGATAGGCTTATAAGACAGCTTATTATATGTAAGGTCTAAAATTGTCATTATAGATCATTTTCATGAGCTTAGGCCACAAAATACAACTACAAAGGAAATTCTTTGCACAATCCCATATCCTAGTTAAGAAATAAGGAAATTGATTGTGCCTTGGGATTTATTATCACTAAAGATCCCCTGGTCTCATATTCCACATTTTTAGTTCTTTATCAAGTGATGTTAATGATTCTGAAAGATTCTCACTGACATCATAAATGACCAAAATATACCCCATTTAGGGTTAAAGTTAGGGTTAAGTAGTCCCTACTTAACTGCAAAGGCTGTATTCTAGAGAGCAGGGGGATACCTGAAATCTTGGGTGTACCAAATCTTCTAATTTAATGCCTTTTCTATCTTAGGCACTTAGCACAGGCTACAACAGTAACTTTTCAGTTTGAGGTTCAACAGTAAAACCAGCATGGCTTTCTTCCTTATAACGTCATGATTAGAAGAATCATTCTTTTTTTTTGGTACTTGGAATCGAACTTTGGTCCTTGTGCTTGCGAGGCAGGAGGCAGAACCACTGAGTTAAATCCCGGGCCCTAGAAGAATCATTCTTACTAGAAACCTTAAGGCCTTCATCATGATTCTTTTCTGTAAATTGAGAACATTTGTCTTTTCATCTAAGAAAGCATTTTGTGATATCTAATGCCCCTCCCTTTGAGATACTGGTTATTGAAGCCAGGACCTTTATCCTCAGCCATGTTTCTTTCTCATTTTTATTTTGGGACAAGGTCTCAGTAAATCTCTAAATTACCCAGGCTGGACTTCAATTTGCAATCTTCCTGTCTCAGCTTTCCAGAGTACTAGAATTAAGGGTATGTGCCACTGTGCCCAACATCCATCACCTCTTCAATCCTCCTCTTCCACTTTCTCCTGATTCTCTTCCTCTTGTTTAGTAGTCTTCCCTTCTACTTTTATATCCACATTTCCCCTCTCTTTGCATTCTAGAAATGAGAGAAAATATATGACTCTTATCCTTTTGAGCCTGGCTTATTTCACTTATAATTCTCTCTAGTTCCATGATTTTCCCACAAATAGCATGATTTTTTTCCTCTTTATGCTGAATAATTGTTTTTACATACCACATTTTCTCTATGTATTCATTTATCGATGGGTACCCTGCCTGTTTCCATGTCATAGCTATTGGAAATTGTGCTGCAATAGATGTGAGAATGCAGGTATTTCTGTAGCATATCCCTTTGGGTATACATTAGAAAGTGATATAGTTGGATCATATAGTAGGTTCTATTTTTTAGTGTTTTTAAAAATATTGATAGCAGTACTTTCTTATTATATGTATTTAAAAAGTACTTGTTTGCAGTACATAATGTTTACACTTTTTGTGAAGAGTTGATACATGAACATAACAAATCTTAATTTCTTTCTTCTATTCCATTGGTTGATATTTGATGTTTCTGTTTTCATGCAGGTACTGTGCTGTTTTTGTTACTCTGGCTCTGTAGTATAGTTTGAAATTAGGTATTGTGATATATCCAGCATTGTTCTTTTATATGTGAGTACAAAAATGTCACAGTAAAACCCATTATTCTGCATAATATAAAATTTAAAAAGGAAAAAATTAAATAGAATTCGTTATAATTAATCTTATATTCTTATCGATATCTACAAAATCTGGAGACATGCTCCCTTTTAGTTTATGTATATTTCTGTTTATTTTTACATAAGACCATAAAAGTCATAATAAAAAATAATTGGCTATATTGTTCCAGTTGTGTATGGATGCTCTATTTGATTAATTTCTGTCCTTAATTTTATAATTATTTTCTTTCTACATGCTGTATTTTATATCACAATCCTTCTTTACCTGATAAAATGAATAGAAATATTATTTTAGTATGTGAATCTGCTTATAAATTTCCTTATAAAACTGTGTATCTCTACAAGTTTTTATATGTAGAATTTTTCATATCAGTTGTTTTCTGAGATCTATTCTGATAGTGTATTAATTTATCAATAAATGGCAATTTTGATTGATTTTTTTAAAAAAAGCATTTTATGACTTCTCTTTGGCATATCCAAATTACCAGCATCACTACTCTTATGCTGTGGAGCCCTTACTAAGTAAGAGTTCCCGGGCATGGTTGTATATGTCTGTGATCCCAAAACACAGCAGGCTGAGGCAGGAGGATTGCCAGGAGTTTAAGGCCAGCCTGGACTACACAGTGCGTTCAAGGTCAGCCTGAATTACAGGGCAAGACCTTGTCTCAAAAGCCAAAACATAAAATAAGGGTTACTTGACCACTGGCCCTATATACCATAACAGTTGATCTGATAATCTAGATAACTACAAGCAACTAACAGCTGCTAAGCAACTAAGAAGTGGGTAGCATTTACAATGTTGATACTGAGCACCAGGAATGATTCTCATTCCAATAGGTCAGAATAGGATAATTAAAAATTTCATTATACTATTGGACCAATGCACAATTTATATTTTCAAAATATATATATTTTCATTTATATTTTAAATGAAAGCCTAGAAAGTAAGGATAAGGGGAGGATGTGGTGCTACTTTTCAACGATATGTATACTTTCAAGATATGCATACAAGAGAGGGCAGGGAATTTAGCTCAGTGGACTGTACCTGCCTTGCAAGCACAAGTTAATGAGTTCAATCCCCAGTACCGCCCCCCAAAAAAGTTTTATATACATGGAGGGGACTTAAGGGGGGATAAAATAAAATAAAATTCATTAAAAATTTTTAAAAGATATATATAGACAATAACCTTTAATCAATAGTTAATAAGGAATACGAAATCTGAAAAAAAAGACTGGATCTCAAAATGGTCATATGTTCTCAGGAATACCCCATAACTTCTCAGATTATTTCTTTTCTCATTAATAAAATGGGTACAATTCCATCAGCAAAACCTGGATCAAGTGTGATCCTGGATACAAAAAGACTTTAAAAACTGTAAAATAGGCCTGTAAAAAAACTGTAAAAAAAAAATTCGTAAAACTTTGTAAATTAGACTATTTCACATTTTTAGAGTGCATTATGACTTCCAAAGCATTAACATACACTTTATTTTCTAATCATTTTTTAATAAATTTGTAATTTTATCATTTGGACTATTATTCTGAAAAGCCATACTGTAAATTAGTAAAGTATGTTTAGATCACTATTTGACTAATGGAAGAGCTACCGACAGTGGGGGAAATGAGGTATATAGCTATTTTCAAAAATGCTTATACAGTCTCTCTCCTCTCTCTCTTCTCTCCTCTCTCCCTAACCTGCCTTCACTAATAAAAATCTCCTGTCGGGGAAAAAAAGTGCTTATACATAGGCGAGGGTGGAGGGGGTGAAGGGAGGGCAAGGATATGGGGAAAAAATGAGAACCAAGACCTGTCATGTAAAGGTACAAGATCCCAATGATGAATGCAACTGTACTGTATACTTAAAAAGTACCAATAAACTCAGTAAGATTTTTTAAAAATGCTTATACAAGGGCCAGGGATTTAGCTCAGTGGCGCCATGCCTGCCTTGCAAGCACAAGGTCCTGAGTTTGATCCCTGGTACCACAAAATAAATAAATAAATAAATAAACTTATACTTTGCCTTTTAGGGTAGTCATTCACCCCATGTTCCAATGACAGAAGTGGGGAAAAGAAACATTTTGTCACATCTACGCAAGTCTCTCCATAAATATGGAAATGAAAGAAACAGTTTATATGTGCCACAAAGATTCCTGAACAATATCTGCTTTTCTGGAAATAGTTTCTTTAAAAAACTTGACCTACAGCTTAACTGCATTTTCTTTAATAGCTGGCTAGTCACTCATAGTTGTGAATATGCACATTTAGCATTATATTGATGCAGCCAGAAGCACAAATCACTTAGAACACAGGCTGAGAAGAGTCTGTTAGGTCAAACTACCTTAATTAGAATACTAAACGACTGCTTCGTGAGGCCTATACAATATTGTTTTTAATTATTTGCCACATTATAAATTGGGAAATGTCACATAAAAAACCCAATTAAATAAAAAAAATAAAAAAGAAAACTGGCACCATCCTGGCAATAACTGGCTGGAGCACTGGTGCTCTCTGGGTTTTCACTTTCTCTCTAGTTCCCTGTTGTTTGAAATCTTGGCTCCTTTATTGGCTCCTCTGGCTAAGCATACATCCTTATACATAATAATATTTTCCCAAATTTCTTAAGGAATCAAGAAAAATTACCATCCTGTCCGTCTTTGAGCTCATGTTCCTCCATGTCATTTTCATCTGATCCATCTCCAAACTCCTTTTCATACCGTGCCTCCATCTCCTGGAGTTCCTTCTCCATACTGGCCATGGTCATCCAACTCTGTTCTCTGTACTGCTCTGCCAGTCTAGACACAAAAGCACAGTCCCTCTATGCTGACAATCATGTCTCTGCATGGTTCTCACTTCAAAAATTAATCTTAAAATCCATTCCCTAGAGAGCTTTCAATGCTTATAAACCTAAAAACCTGTGCTCAGTTAAAAAGAGAGTTAAGACCACTGAAACCTACTTAGTTTTAATTGCTCTTCTAGATAAAGATGGTGTGAAACATACAATTTAGCAATTAAAAGTCTTAGGATGACTTTAAATCCTAAGTGTCTACATAACGTACCAACTTTCAAAAGATAAGTAGACTGAGTAGAATGTCTAGTAAGTGAACCACATGTAAAAGAATGCTATAGCTTGGCGCAGTGGTATACACCTGTAATTCTGGCTAACTTAAAAGGCTGAGTTAAGAAGATCACAAGTCTAAGGGCAGATGGGGCAACATAGAGACCTGTCTTAGAATAAAACATAAAGGACTAGGGATATAGCACAATGGTCAAGGCCATGGTATGTGTGTGGGGGGCAATGATGCTCTACATTTAATGCTTTTACAGGAACTCTTAACAATAAAACTCTAGGGGCCGGGGATTTAGCTCAGAGTAGTTCTGCCACCTGCCTTGCAAGTGCAAGGTCTGGAGTTTGACCCCCGGTACCAAAAAACAAACAAACAAACAAAAAAACTTTAAAGGGATGAAAATGAACCGGGCATCCCAGAGTACCAGTAAAGAGGCAGTATTGCATGACGGTTCAAAAGCAAGGATCTGGAATAGACTTCTTCGATCCAGTTTCTCAGATAAGTGACAGACTTAGTTACATGATGCTGGGCCTATCTGCCTCACTTCCTCACAAGATTGAGGACAATAAACACCAGAAGTTACTGCACAAAATTGCTGTCAGGAAAACACTTAGATTGGAGTCTTATACAGAATAAGAACTCAATTAATATTAGTTATAATTAATTAAACTTTATAAGAATCTATGAAGGACCTCAAGTATAAAGGGCTCTAAAAGAAAAATCCAAATTAAAATAAAACTTTTTACATAGTAAGTGAAAAAAAAGGAATGAGGCCAGAAAGACAGAACTGGACATGAACACCCATGATGGTACCCAGTGATGTTCTTCTATCCCCCAACGATGCTAAAGGAGCCAGGCACCAGCACCCAGCACCCAGCACCCAGCACCCAGCACCCAGCACATACTTGGCCTGCTTGAGCTTCTGCTGCCGCCTCATCTCCTCAGCCTTCCTGGCCTTCTCGGCATTCTGTTCCTCTACAAGCTTCCGATGAGCCTGCACTCTCTTATCTCTTTTACGAATAAAAGCTACCAGCTGACGCACGAGCTCATTCTTCTCTTTCCTAGCTTTGTCTCGAATTTTTTTGTTTTCTTTTTCCATGGCTCGCTTCTCCCAGCGGTTTGACGCTTGCCGTGTATCGTATTCTTCCTTCCAGGTGAAGTTCTTTTGAGTACAAAAACTCTGCCAATAAGCGTAGAAAGGGTGGACTACCTAGTGACAAAGAAAATAGGTAAAATTCTCAGTTTTTTTACTTAAGTACACTTTTAATCAATTGAGAAGTCAGTCCTTTCAAGGCTTTCCAGAATAAATCATTCTTCAAAAAATTTAATGAGAAAACAGTCTTACTAACCAAAGAATGAGAATAGGTCCATAAAGAGAAAAAGTAAATAAGGGAGGCTTTAAGAGAGTTGCATGTTCCTTTAGGACAGAAAGAAAAAAAGGTTATAGGCTGGGACTAGCACTTTTAATCAATTGAGAAGTCAGTCCTTTCAAGGCTTTCCAGAATAAATCATTCTTCAAAAAATTTAATGAGAAAACAGTCTTACTAACCAAAGAATGAGAATAGGTCCATAAAGAGAAAAAGTAAATAAGGGAGGCTTTAAGAGAGTTGCATGTTCCTTTAGGACAGAAAGAAAAAAAGGTTATAGGCTGGGACTAGCATGAATTTTTTAAAATTGGAAAACAGGAAAAAGACATAGTTATAAATGCTAGTGATAGGATGCAATGCACTTTTACCGTATCATAGTCACTCTGGGAGTCTCCGAAAGTTGGAAAATCCTCAACATCCTCCTCTAGTACAGATTCTAGTTCTTCCTTTGCAATCATTTCAAAAACATTACGATAAACTGTGTAAAAGCCCTAAAAAATCAGAAACAATTTCTTAATCCTCATAGTTTAATTATAGAATAGGACTTCAAAATGTTAAATGATAAACTTTTACATTGAAGAATTATAGTAACCAGCTATGATCACTACAAATACATTAAATTTCAATTGGAGATTTTTAATGTGCTGATAGCTTAAATATCAAGGCAATATATTTTCAGTTTTTAAAATTAACATTGCTTTACCTTATATTAGAGAATAATATTTTTAAATTTTCTTTTCATTTGAGCCTTAACTGCTTGATAAGAAATTAAGAGTCCACTTATCTTACCTTTTCATCATCTCCATAACCAGAATAACAGGTAACAGTGAAATAGTGAAGCAAATCTAAGCTGTCATCTTGATATTCTCCATCAAGCCCTCCTTTAAGTAAGGCCTCTCTATGATTATCATACCTTCAAGGAAAAAGAAAGGCACCACTAATGAAGGCTGAATAAAAATTCAAAAGGGCTTCCTACTCTGAATCAGCCAAAATATTAGTGGATGCATATACACCTCCTCCCAAATATATTCAACCCACAAACACTTTTAAGGAAATATCAACATGAAAAAAAAACTTTCACAAAACTGCAGATTAGAACTATGCTTGGAACTTCTGCTGTTATATAATACTAGCCCACATGAACAGGGTAATTTAAAAAGTTAAGGAATTTCTATGATTCTCCCTGAAAGGGGAGAATTCTTTCCACATGAAAAAAATATTACTAAACAAGATAGCATTAGACACAATTGAGTCCACAGACTAATTATACATCTGGGAATTTATCTACATGCACCAGAACAAGACTCTTATGTTTATGTAGACTTAAGTGAGGAGGCTTATACAGCCACATTACTCTTTATAGGAGTAATTTGCTCTTCTGCAAAGTAGTCATTATCATATGGCAGTAAATAGAAGCTCGGCAATATTAAATACTGTACTTATTGTCCATAATCAAAGTCTATAAACAGCAAGGTCAGAATTCAAAACTAAGTCTCCGCACTAGCAAAACCAGGTTCCTCACACTCCACAGCATTGCCTCCAGGTAACGGGACAGTTTCCAGGCAGAGCTTTAAATAAAAATATAAGGAAGTCCTTGGAAAAGAAAACAAATAACTTAACGTCTAGAACATAAGCTAGACAGAATGAACTCAGGAGGAAATTTCAAGTTTAAGAGAAAGGCAGAAGCATTTCTAAGATCAGATTTCTGAATTCCTTGAATAAAATTTAGGATTCTCTGATTTTATTATAAAAAAAATTTTGTACGAATTTTCCTGACAGCCTTTCTCTCTTGACGGGCAGCTTATTCCTTATAATTTTTAACATAGAGGTGACTTGCACAATTAATCTGTATTGCTCTTTGTAATAGCAGGCTCTTGCACAGTTATGTCAGGATTTAAAAAATATTCCTTTACAGCAAAAAGTTTATTAAGAATCTAAAAACTCAAACTTCAAACATGGAAATTTTTGAAACCAAGATTATCAGATCATTTTTTGTAAAATTATCTGTCACAAATGTGTAAGCCTAACAAAATTTCTTCATATAAAGTAGCTCTATGGAAAACATTACAATTCTTACATTGAAATACTTTAAAGATAAGTCCTTAATGTCTAACAATAATCTACTGACTTCATAAATCCTGTCATACACCAAAGGAACCCTAATTAGTGAGAATCACTTAAAGTATTAAAATTAAAACTACATAGTATCAAATTTTGTTTCATTACTTACAAGGTCAGATAGTTAGCATAATCATCTCTAAGGTTCTTGCCTATTCCAACATTTCATTTTATATATGAAATGAAAACAAAACCATATGTAGACAATATTTCCAACAAAATAAACAAGGGTGGGCAGAACAATACCATGCTTACCATGCTCTTTCTTGAGGATCACTCAACACATCGTATGCTGCTTGGATTAATTTAAACTGTTCAGCTGCTTCTGCAGCGTTATCTAAATTTTTATCTGTAAAAATAAAGCCAGAACAATTTAGTCATCAAAAAAAGCAGAAGACACACAATACATGAGACTTCTTCCACCACAAATGTCATAAACAGATGAAGAGTAAAAATAAACAAAACAAAATTTTAAAAAACAACTAGAGAAACACAGAGTCCAAGGTGACCGCTAAAAATCTGGATGCCACAAGCTTCTACCTGTAAGCCATACTGTATCAGTAGACATTCAATCTGGAAATCTATAGATGGACAACCCTAAGTAGTACACATTTCATCTTTAGAAGAGCAAAATGAATATCAAATCAGTTACAGAAAGATTGTTATTTAGTGCTTACATTGTCTTTAAGTTTTTCTTTATCAATATACCTAAAATATAGACAGATAAGACAGACACAGACAGACAGACCTCAGTTCTTGAACTTAATTCTTTCCAAGATTCTGGTCCCAAACTGAATCAAGTTTCCCCATAAAGTCAACATTGAACCTAACAATTGAAATTGATTTGGTTTGTGACCAATTTCAGTTTGTGACCAATTTGTTTGTGACCAGAATCATGGAAAGAATGAAGTTCGTGAATCAAGGTACTTTCTTTCCTTAATTGCGCTTCCTCAACTGTAAAATTCAAGAAGCATTTTTGCCTCAGCATAGTAGCCAGCACCCAACGACCCCAGCCTTGGAGCATTCACAGCCTTGTGTAGTCCCCTCCCTGATCAGCAAGCTAGCCCCTGTGAGGAGAAAAAGACATAATACTTTTCCTCTGAGATGAACTTATGAAAGACAACTTCTGAAAGAAGAAAGTTATAAAGGTATGAAAGAGGAGTTTCCATCTCACCATCTTTGGGAGCACTATGTGTGAAAAGGCTGCTGCCAGAGCATGAGCTCCATAGCCCAATGAGAAACTCTGCAAGAATGGAAGTTCCTGGGGCCACAAGCAGCAAGGAACGAAGGCTTGACAACAACCTTGTGCATAAACTGGAAGCAGTCTGTTTTCCCAGACAATGATGATACAACCACATAGAAACTGTAAAATAAAACCATCCAGTCAAATGGTTCCCAGATTCTGAGCCTCAGAAACTGTGTGGGAACTACATGAGTAAATGTTTGCTGTTTTTGTCTCTGATATTTTGTTATACAGCAACACACAAGTAAGCTACTTTGAAACAACTATGGAACATATCAAGAGTTCTTTAAGCTACAACTCAATACCTTCTAAGGGGCTAGAAGGTATGACAAAACATATACCCTACAGCAGTTTTGCAGCCTTTCCATTTCTGTAACTGGCTCTAGAGGGCTATCCTGCTACCATTGCTCAGACCCCATCACACGGATCCCAAGTCCTACAGGTATCCTTCGGCCCAACACTAAATTCTGACAGTACTTCCCCCAGGGTGGCAATGTGCCATGGCTCTTTTTGCTAAGGTGCTTTAAAATGAAATGCTTTAGAATCATGGTCAATTGGAACTACATGAAGTCTTATATTAAATAAAAATAATCACCACCCCTGTAGCCTCACTATACACGAAAAGTAACAAACACAATGTGAATCTAACCCCCTTCCACAGTGCAGTCCAGCTGAAGACAGCCAACACATCATCTCCTGGCCACTCCTTCTCTGTCTTGAGCACTCCCATTTCTTATGCCATAACAAAATCCTCTACTTCTCATGCAGTCCAAGACAGTAATCAATAATCAAAGAGCCATCCCTTATTCTTAATACTATCAGTAATTCTAAGCACCTTAACTAGTTCCATCAGCTGTAACACAGCAGCAGATTAAGTCATACTGAAGTAATAGTTGCCAACATTTCAACCGTTATTACTCACTGACAAGCCAATTACTCTTTAACTGCTTACCTGGCCACGCTCCCCTCTTCCTCAGGCTTTCCTTCTCTCCTGTATTACATTTCCCAGTATCCACCTGCATGTCACTTCTTCAGGGACGTATTTCCCTATCCCTTCCACCCACACACAAATGAGAGCCTTATATTTACCCTCATATAGCCTTTTCCTCACCAGCTGAAACTTCCCACCTTCCTCCCTGAGTCTCCTAGAGCAGGAAGCTTTCCTGCCTCACTCATATGGCAAAGTGCAGGGAAATCGATGTCAGGTGAATCACTGAAAACCTGCTTTCACAAGGTGTGATCTCACTAGGAAGGACTGTTGACACTACTGAAGAATATTAATATTCTCAGTTCCTCCATGAAAAAAAAGTATTTTTTTTTTCTTAAATAACATGGAAAACAGCCTTCCAGCCAGGGATTTAGCTCAGTGGTGGTGCTGCCTGCCTCGCAAGTGCAAGGTCCCAAGCTCAATCCCCAGTACCAAAAAGGAAAACAGCCTTCCTATGCAAGGGACACATTATTTTTTGAAGCAAAGCTTAACCTCAAAAATACTAACACACACACACACACACACACACACACACACACAAATACTAACATGTCAAACATGCAAAATAAAATTAAACATTTGTGGAATGATGGAAAAATTAATGAGCCAGCAAAGCATTCCAAAATCATGTGTCTCCTGAGAGGAGAAATACACAAAAATTGCATTTTCAACCAAAAGTATTTAGGAGGCCATGAATTAAAACTTTCACAAAAGATACCTGCACTGTTACTGACAGCTTTGGTTTCAAAGTCAGTCTTTTAGTAATATTTGCATGCTTCTTCCTTGCAGTGATTCCCAATTAATCACCAAAGTGGTAACTTTTCCTTTGTACTCTCTCTCACCTACACCTTTCCCTTATACCTGCCCTGAGCCAGGCTTAGGCCCTTACTGGTCTATGACATCCTCTCCTTGGTTGTCTCCAGCCCTCTTCAGGCCCTCAGCTGCCTTCACAATACCTTCCCAAGACATCTTAATAAACCAGCCAGTATTCTCTATTATTGGCAAAATAAATCACAGTCCTTGGCCTAATATTTAAGGCCTTTTACAATATGATTCCAAACTATGCTTCAAAAACATTGTTCTCAAAATTACTATGCTTTTGGTCAGAAAATGAATCCTATGCCTTACTTTCCCACCCAGAAGATAAGTAACTCCCAACTTCTAATTCTCAACTCAATTTCTAATGGTACTTCCCTATTCCTCTAAGAATATACCTTTTACCTCTATTTCTTATTCCATCCACTACAGACAACCTTTCTGACTCTGGGGGCCCTATACTTCTGCTGATAGCCAACCCGACTCCGCATAAACACTCCCTTTAGTCAAACTGTCACCTCATAGGCACCACGCTGTTCACTTCTCCACATTTAAATACCATAGAATTCAGCCAAGCTCCTCTGTGGAGAAGCCTTAGCGTCTCTCACTGCATAGGGATAATTTGCTCCCTGAATTCCCGAGGCATGTACTAGTTATACTATTAATCTAACTACCAATTATGTACGTTGTGCTATGGTGCCTACACGTGTACGTAACTCTTCGTGTGTGTTAAAGAATATCTTCTCAACCAGATTCTGAGGTCCTTGTCAGCATTTTAGAAACTACACACTACACACATCGTGTGTTGGCGACTCTCCAACCATATTTACTGATTAATGCCAAGATGAAAGCCTAGAACAACAGATTCTACTAATGTCTTAGGATCCCAATCTTCCAGACTGGGAATTTCCAGACGGGGATTACTTCATAAAGGTCACACAGTCCTGGACTGTAACCAAATAAAACATCCGAAGGAAACACTTCGAAGGAAACATTCACACTTCATCAGGGAAGACACCTAATTAGAACTGTTAATGTGAAGAATCATGTCAAAATTGAGGCACGGGGTTTGCGTAGCCAGCGTGTTAAAAGAAAAAAACAGCATGCATTCTTATTTAAAAGACATTTTACTAGCTCCCTGGACTTATTTCCGTAAGAGAGGGGCCATAAATTAGGCTGAAGCAGCTGGGATCCCTGGTGGCGTTAAGAGCAATAGGAGGAACCCGGAGCGAAGCAATCAGGTGCCACAGGTTGGGGTCCGGACGGAGTACTCCCCCCTCGTCCGGGGCCGGCGAGATCGCCCGAACTTGCTTCCCCACCGGCGGCCACGAGAGGAGGGACGGGGCGTCGGAGAAGAGGGCTGGGCAGGACTGCACGTCCGGCCGATGGCCAGAGTCCGCGGGAGGCGTGAGCAGGGAGCCGGGCTTCCCGAGGGCCTGCGGTGGCGGGTGGTCACCTACCCGGGTGCCATTTCAGGGCAAGTTTCCGATAGGCCTTCTTGAGCTCCTCCTCGCTGGCGTCGCGCCGCACCCCCAGCGCC
>NW_022900913.1:26847652-26863588 GCF_012274545.1 Fukomys damarensis | reverse complement strand
GGGCCGCGAGGGAGAGAAGTGGGGCTTCAGGAGGGTGGAGGAGGAGCCTCGGCAGGGAGGGAGGCGGGGCCTCGTGGGGGAGAAACTGGCCGCGGAGGTATCATTGTGAGGTGTACAGAAGGCGGTCTGTGTGAGTGGCACAGACTGGCAACCAACTTCAGACCTGAAGGGGGAGAAAGGATTGGAAGGCAAAAGGTCCTGGAAAATATTGCGTTTCTGACAATTTTTCAACAGAGCCCCGTTTTTACAGATGAGGCAACTCAGGCCCCAAGCAGTTAAGGGGTTGGTTCAATTCTCCTCACCTAGTAAATGGCAGGATTTGTTGAACTGAACAATAGAGTTTTAGCATCTTTCAAATTCTCTTCACCTGCCACTTACTAAGTTCTGATACTGCTCAACTTGGTCATTATGCATGACAAGTGACAGTAAATCAAATGTTTAATTCAGTGTATGGAACAATTTTAGTAGGAAGCATTAACAAAAAACATGCAAAAATTGTACTACCAATATGGAAATGGTGCTGATTTATCCAACCATCACTTTTTAGTCTAGTTTTCTGATCTCTAATTTTACCCTCCCAAGATTAAGTTCAGAAAGAAGTTAAGGGACTTTGTTGTTCTGACTAGCAGTATTCCTCTGTATTTCCTGATGGAAGATCTGTACAACTGTTTCAAACATTTAATAAAGTGTCAAAACAGCATCCCAATTATTATTAAAATGCATCTGTACATTTCACTGCAAGGTGGAATGTGTAAATGTGTCCGATGTGGCTTCTAGTTGGCAACCACGTATGGGTGAGTTAGCTATGTTGTGCTATGATCTAATGTATAGGGTTGGGATGTCCAGTTTGGGGAATTTCCCTTTTTCTTCCCTAATATCTTGTCCCCAGGATCAAGCAAACATGCTGTAAATCTCAGCAACTGACACCACATACCACTGCCCAACTCCATACTCAAAATTCATACACTTTTCTCTTTTTAACCTAAGCCAGTTAAACTTTAACAGACACATTGATAAGTTCTGAGTTGGGGAACATGGAGTAGGACCTTTCCCATTCTGAGAAGAGAACTGGGAGACGAAATGTTTCTCTTCCTGCAACTATATCTGGTTTGCTTACAACCATTGGAAGTCACTTAGCTTTTCTTTTTTCTTTTTTTGCTTATAGAGTATAGAAATTTTAAAGTATGCAGCATATAAATTTCAGCCTAAAAGAAAATCTTTATTAACAAGTTAACTTCTAAAAAAGCCTGCACTTGGAAGATGATCGCAGAGGAATTCTCAAATAAGGTATCCATATGACTGTGAAAGAGAAGTAATTTGGCTCATTAAAAAAAAAAAAAAAAAAAAATCTCTAGGGCTGGGGATTTAGCTCAGTGGTTCCACCGCCTGCCTCACAAGCACAATGACCCGAGTTCGACCCAAAAAACACTGAAAATCTCTGTATGGAAACTGATAATTCGAAATCGTGGAACTAGAAATTCGACCAAAGCTCTACAATGCACCTAGGAAAGTATTGTGCCTTCTCTCAAACTGATCAGTTTATAACATAATAAACTGCTGCTTGAGATGGAGATGTTTAAAAGCATTTCCTCAATAGGCTCTTTCATTTTCACCCAACTGCCTAAATAAACCAGAGGCCATTTTCTTCTTTGCATGTAATTAGATTTAGCCCCATTTAGCCATATAAAAGTATTTCAAGTGAACCACTGACCTGAATTACTTGCATAATTTAGATGACTTCAAGATTTCAAGTAGTCTAATTTAGACTATTTCAGCATAAGCAGCATAATTAAATACAAGACTCATAATGGTCTTTAACAGAAACCTAACAGACATACTGGAAGACTGATAATTCCACGGAAGATTTTAAATAATAGCCATAAAATTAAACTAGCAAATCAGGAAAAGTACCTGAAATCGCTATACTCATACCATAGAGGTTTTAGAAACCAGTACAAGATAACTCTAATACAGAAAAACAAGATTAGTCCAGTCACAAATGAAAAAAGATCCCAAACCTAGAGAGAAAAATACTCTGTTCCAATTGACATCCTGCCACTGGCCTGAGTACAGTATGAGGAAATGAACATGCTAAGCTCTGGTAAGGTTCCTTACAAGAAGAAAGAAACCTTGATGATTTCCAATTCTAAGAAACAACATATGTGTAAAAAAGATTTATGTACAGAAATGTTTATAAGCACCTATGCCAGCAAAATAAAATTGAAAAATCCAATAATGAATTGATACTGATCAGATTTTACATCTGCATTACAAAGTGGAATGCTGTGAAGTTAGACATGTTCACAAAGACATAGGAAAATGACAAGTCAGAAAAGTAGTTAACAGCATATGCAGGGTTCTATTTTATTAAGACACACACACACACATAATTGCTACTCAGCCTTTTGGCTAAGATCAAGTGTAAAATATCTATAGTACTTATCGGTCCATTTCAGCAGCTACATATATCCCGTGGTCACTGGAGGGATATTTGTTCTATCGCCAATCCAGTAGTAGTCTTAAGCCAGTGTGCCCTGGTGCTTTCAATAAGCAATATTAGTGAAAGTAGTTCAAATATTCTGGTATCCACCCCCACTCTCTTTTTCTTGAGTTTAATTAATCTGTTTTTTGAAAAATAAATTTGTAACTTACAAAATGCTTTCCAGTTAACTCCTTTGATCTCAAAAGCTGAGTTTCAATGTACTCTTAAAGCAAGGAAGACTAAGTTGAGTTTTCTAAGGTTTAAGTCCAACCCTGCCTACAAACTATGTTCTCAAATTGCCTTGTCTGCTTTAATTCCAGCTAAACCAAAAATTCTTTTACATATGTATTGTACTTTTTACAAACTGTGTTCAATATTTTTCATACATTTTGAACATGACAATATCCACCCTAAGACCATTACACTCCCTATCCCCTTTCTACTGTATAGGAAGCCTCACTTCTACTTTCATGACATTTGGGGGGGTACTGGGGATTAAACTTGGGACCTTGTGAGGCAGGCAGCACTAAATCCCCAGCTCTCATGTATTTGTTTACATTCTCCGTATTAGGGAGTATTTGGTACTTGGGAGTCTACCATATTTTACTTAACATGATTATCTCCATTTCTATTCATTTTCCTGCAAATGACCTGATCCTGTCTTCTATACCACATTTCCTTTATCCATTCTTGTTGATTCTAGGCTGTGGAGGACTAGAGAATTAAAGCCAAGTATGGCCCCCTCTGTGAGCACTCAGGGATGATTGCATATCATATAGTATGGAAAAATTAAAATAGCTCACGTAATTTACCAGAGAATGTATTAATGGATATTGAAGACTAATTTATCTTATTGCCGATTGCTTGTGCCCATGTTTGGGTGAATAAAAGTGAGGTGAGCCAAAGGCTAGGGGCTCCTCTGCCTCCTAGAGGGAAGAGGCCCCCTGGCTGCCAGCATGTTAGCTGTCTCTGTCATTCATCTTATTTGCCACCACCCATCAGGGAGAAGAAAGTAGGTCTAAATTCTGGAGCAAGGCTGGCTGGGTACGTTGGCTACCGGTAGCATCTGTGTGTAGCCAGGAACCTGGGCTCACCCATAGTACCTGTCACTTGGTACAGCTGCTGGCATCCAGAACAGGGACCTGAGACCAGGGTCATCTCTATAAGCTGGTTCCATGTCTTGGTTACTGTGAATTGTGCTACCTAAACATGGGTATGCAGTTATGCCTATAGGATGTGCAGACTAATTTCTTATACCAAGGAGTCAATGAAAATTATAAACAAGAAAGCAAGCCTTAATTGTGATATATTTTCAGTAACAAAATTTTTTTTAAAAAGGAAAAGAAAAATATTTCTAGTAACAACAAACTGAAAAGCACAGAAATTAACTGTTGGATTCTGGTGATACAGTGCTTTATTTAGAAAAAGATAAACACTACTGATTCGAAGATATTTCTTCTTTTCTTTTTCTTGGTACTGGGGGTCAAATTTGGGATCCTGCCTTTCCGAGACAGGCACTGGCACCACTGATCTAAATCCCGGTTCAGGTATTCTTTCAAATGGCACACTAATTAGACATAAGGTAGTCCAGGATAATAGATGTATCTACACATTGAATACAAAATAAATATACAATAATTGGAAAACTTAGTTATCCATTGGTTCATTTTGCATTTCCACTGTTCATCTTCTGTTTCAATTTTCTTTGCCTTTTGTAAATTCTTTTCTTCCTTGCTTTTAAATCAACTTTTGGCTCTGGTTTTACCCATTGTATTTCTACTGGTTTTTCCTCAGCTGGTGTAACAAAAACATCTTCAGTGGGATCATGTGGAAGAACAGTTTTTGGCTCTTTCTTTCTCAGTTTTTGCACATCTTTTACTTGCTGTTTCTCTTTGTATTTTGCAGCTGTGATGGATCTTACAATACGCCGATGCTGGAAAAAGATCAAACGCTTGGATAAACACTTTACATAAAGCAGAGACATTCACTTATGAACTCTATTTCCCTCCACCCTGTGTCAAGAAACAAGGCAGTGATTTGTGATTTGTATGCAGCAAAAACCAATTCGGTTTCACAGCTAAGTAGATAGTGATTACAAAATTATTCTAGCCAAAGCGTCCCAGTACCTCAAAGAACACTAACAAAAAGAGCTTACCATGTTTGGTGACTGGTAGTGAGGATTTTCATATAAAGTCGGTCCTCCAAAACTTCCCTGAAAAATCTTTATCAGATTTAAGACAAAACGAGGTCCTATTTCTACAAGTTGAGCGTCTTCATCTATGATCTTTAATAAAAAAAGAAAACATTCATTCTGGTTTGGATATATTATTCCTAGAAGGTAAATCTGGTTATAACCTCATATGAATGTGCCAAAAGAACTGATCAAAGGTAGACAAGGGGCAAAGTTGACAAGTGCCAAAGTATCAATATTTTCTGAAATTTATTAGAGTTGTCATGAAAAAATGTTCTTGCAGTGGTTTTTTTTTTTTTGGTACTGGGGATAGAACTGGGGTCCTTGTGCTTGTGATGCAGGTGGCAGAACCACTGTGCTAAAACCCCAGCCCATCTTTCAGTGTATTTTTAAAAGACTTAATCTAAATTTGGTTCATAGTCTGCTTCTAACAAATACTATCTGTTAGATAAGGTATGTTGGCCTTCAATAGAACATATAAGCCTGGCATGATGGCAAATGCCTATAATCCCACCACTCTTGACAGGTTGAGGCAGGATTCAAGCCCAGCCTGGGTTAAGGGGGTGACTCAGACACTATCTCAAAATAAAAATAAATGAACAGGGCCAGGGAAATCAGCAGCTCACTGTAAAGGGCCCAGGTTTAATTATGCCAAGTATTGGGGAGGTGGGGGGGAAGCAGGGGTGGATCTATATATACACTTAATTCATACTACAAGGTACCTAGTATAAAACATGCAGGTAAGAGCCCAGTTCATGTCATTTCTAAAATTTTGTTCCCGTTGTTCTTTTCCATTTCTCTATTTTTCTGCAAACTTACTCTGCCAGATTCCTGCTTCAAGATTTCTAGAACCTGGGCAGGGGATGTAGCTCAGCAGTGCTACACCTACCTGGCAAGCCCAAGGTCCTGAGTGGAATTCCCAGTACCCTCCCCTCTGAAAAAAGATTTCTAGAACCACCACTTCTGAATGAGCCATATGACTCATCTAATGGGTCTCCCTGAGCTAAATCCCTGGACCCAGAAGTCTACATGTTTCTAAATCTTAACCAACTTCCCCTCCCAAGCTCCAATAGAATCAAATCTTCTGTCTGAGACATATTTTACTATAATCTTTATAGGACTCAGCATACATTTGGAACATAATTACCCTATACTTCAGACTGTTTTTTAGAAAATGAAAGATACAGCAGACTGTGAGGAAGCTTATACTCTATTGACTGACAGCCATAAAGTAGGTAGAGATTATTTAAAGAATAAAATAGTAAACAGCTATTTACAGCATATCTCTGAAAGGAAAAGGAGGCTATTTTAAACAAAAATACTTTTTATTTAAGAGTATAATACAAATTAAAGAAAAGCTAACCTGAAAGTTCCGAAACCATATCCTATTATCCAAAATGGTGAAAGTAAATACATGGTCCACAAATGGCTGGCTTTTGGGATGATATCGTGGTGTACTAAAAATCTGTAACAACAAACAGAAGGTACTTAATATTACTTGTTTATTCCAAGACCTATCATTTGTTTCTGATAGCTAAATTAATAAGTTCAAAGAAAGGCATTCATTTATAATATATTACTAAAAATATTTTCTAGAAAAGATATTTACCTGAATTAAGAGTTCTTTTAACAAAGCATAATGTGGGAATTCATCAAAAGCCTATAAAAAAAAATTATTCAACAATAGTAGTGACTTGATTAAAATTGGTTTTATAGCAATTGTTTTGAATTACATATACAATTATATCCACTAAAAAACAACCATGCAGATTTAGACCTCATACACAGAACAAGAAACTTACAGGGTCAAAAGACAAAACAGGTCGCGAACCTTTCAAACAGTTTCCAGTCATCTTTAGTTCTGCCAGGGTATGAACTAGAAAAATTGTAACAAAAATAAAAATAGTTATAACTTTGGTACAACTATCCTGTAAGATTTAATCAGAAAAATTTAAAATTGAGCCAACTTACTATTTTGAACAAGGAATTTGGCAGAGGGCCCATGAGGTGAATTCGAAAGCCTGAAACATATGAAAGAAGCTTTGTCATTAAGAATCTAGAATACAGTAAATGCTTACCACCTCTCCACCATAAAAGGCACAATATGCTTAAAATACCCAGATATTTTTTAAAGGCTTTGGATCTTGTGAAATCAAATAGGTTTGCTTTCTTTTCCCTTCTTTTATAATTCATTCTTACCACATATAAAGATCTTGTTTTTTCTTAGCTTCAAAATAGACACATTTATTGCAGTTTTTCATTTCACAGACCTAAGTATAGAAAAATGAAGTAGATAACACAAATAGAACTAAATTCAATTCATAAGAGCTTTCTGTAAAAATATTTATGCAGGTTAATAGGCCACAAAATTCTACATTCAGATATATTTATTCATTCACATAAAGAAACACTGAAAATTTCTCTCACATAATCTATCCAAGGTAACCTGGATGCTCTGCACACCTCTTTGGTGGAAGTACCTACCTGCTCATTTTAGCCTAGCATTTTAAAGTAATTGATCTTCTTTTTATTAAGGAGACCTCTTCTGACCTTAGTCCCACAAAAAAATAAAAAGACTAAAAATGCTCCAGGAACAGGGCATACCACAATTAAATTTATCATTTTGGGAAAATGGTCCTTTTAAATCAGACATCCTTTCTTTTGTTCTTCAATTTTTCTTTAATTGGATGACACAAAATTTAAAAATTTCTCCTTCATTTATAATATTTCTGATGATGCGATGTAATAAAATCACCAAAAAAACTGGTGAAAAGCAAAGCATACAAAACTACTTCAAGTTGAATTAAACTTCAACATTTTGAAGGTTTTAAAAAAACTTAAACCTACACAAACAATACAAGATTAACTCTTGTATTAATATTCATAAACTGTCTAATACAGTATTCATAAACTCTATAAACAGCTTGAGACTCAGCCTAAAAACCTAAAATAAAAATCTTAGGTCGACACTTTTCTTTTTTGTCTGAGAATAAGCAACAATGCAAAGTTCATGCTAGTTCAGGGCCTTGGTACTTGCCAGTCTCTCTACCTAGAATGCTTTTCCATCGCACCTGTTTATTATGCTAACCAGTACCCCTTTAGAAAAGTCTTTCCAGTCCTGCTCAGCTGCAGAAAACACTTGTCATTTCTTCTACTTTTGACTCAGGTTGTAAGTGTTGTCTAAGGATCATCTCTTTTGTTAGAATGCAAGCTCCACAACAATAGCATGTTGTTTCCTCAGCATGTAGAACAATCCCTATTATAGCAGATACTTAGTAACATAAAAGCTTTTCATGAAAAGTATCTTAAAACAATTGCTTTGAAAAATGTACTTTAGCCAGGCGTGGTGGCCCACACCTGTAATCCCAGCACTGAGGAGGCTGAGGCAGGAGGATCCACTATGAGTGCTGTGGGGGGGTACTTTAAATGTTTTGGTCTCTTCAACAGTATTTTGAAAATTTAACCTATTAGAGTACTAGTTCGTAATACCTTTTTTTTTTTTGTGAGACAGGGTCTCACTATGTAGCCCAGGATGGTCTCGAACTCACAGTGATCCTCCTGCCTCAGCCTCCCAGACTGCTGGGATTATAGGTGTGCGCCACCATGCCCGGCCTAGTCTGTAATACCTTAAAAGCAAATTTTATATACACAACATCTTTTATGTATCTGGCTACTTTATGTATGTGTGTCATTAGGATTAAATCCAGTTCCTTCCTTCATGCTGAGCAACATCCTAAGCTCCTTTTGATTTTGTGACAGGATCTCATTAAGTTGTCTATTTGGTCTCAAACTTGTAATCCTCCTGGCTCAGACCCCCAGAGTGCTAGGATTACAGGTGTATTCCACCATGCCCGGCTTCACAGACATCACTTTTAATATTGGCAAAATGGTTTTTATAACGTTTTTGGTAACTTTTTAATTTTATAAAAAATTCTAGTCGGGTATTAACACCAGTTAATCCTAGATCTTGGGAGGCTGAGGCAGGAGGATTGCTGTTTGAGTTTAGAGACCAGCCTAGACTACACAGTAAGTTCAAGGCCAGCCCCGTCTCAAAAAACAAACAAAAAACTCTATTTTACATAACTTTAACTATTCTTATGAGTATCTACTATGAACTTTGAACAATGCCAGATATTATGAAAGGGGAAAAAAAGGTATCTCCGACCTTAGGAAATTTCAACATGCTTGAGAAAGACACAAAGAAATGATTTAAAAGTTATGCACTGTACACTGAAGCACTAAATTGTGAGAGACTGATAGTAAGTACTACAAAAAAAAAATCACAAGACAGGTTTTTAAAATATTCATAAATTTGAGTATCTTTCACAATTTTTAAGTCACCAAGGGATTGTTTAATGACCCATCTTTAGCATTACTACAATATTTTATTGCAATTTGTTTAAATTACCTCATTAATCACAAATAATTTATCTTTACGATCCATTTTAGTATCTAAAAAAGAAGAAAAAACAAGTTAGCAAAGTATTTCAAAGCTACTTCAATCGTCATATATGCTCTCTAGAAAATGTATGTAGGCTAATCAATTTAAAGGAGATTAAAAAATATGAAGACTTTATAATTAATTTTCAACACCTCTAGATTCTTTTTAAATGTAAAGAACATAGGTAATTTAAAAGTCATCAAGAATTACAAATTATGGTTTAAGCAGCATTTCTTAAGAATTAAGGCAGTCATCCCTAAGAACCTGAGAATGGTTACAGGAGCCTCTACAGATAAAACCTTGGACACTCAAGTCCCTTAAGTAAAATACTATAGTACTTGCATATAATCTATGCACATGCTCATGCATGCTTTAAATTATCTCTTTATATCTTACCTATAATACCTTATACAATGTAAATATTGTGTAAATTGCTGCTGTACTGTATTCTTAGGGGGGATAATAAAGTCTGTACATATACTGTACATTGTTTTCCTGAATATTTTCAATCTGTAATTGGTTGAATCTGCAGATACAGAACCCATGGATACAGAGGACTTTGTTGTATGAATTTTTCAAAAGTAGGCAAATTCTCATAAACTGAAGATTATGTTCAATAAGCCCAGTTTAAGAAAAAAATTCCGGGCCCGGGATTTAGCTCAGTGGTTCGGTGGCCTGCCTTGCAAGCACAAGGACCCGAGTTCAATCCCCAGTACCAAAAAAGAAAAAGAAAAAGAAAAAATTCCCACAAACTAAAATCTCAACCAATGAAAACATCTTTTAATTTTGAATCAGTTGTCAAAAAAAACAAAAAACAAAAAAACCCTTATTTTAAAAATTGGTTTTAGATTATCATGGAAAATATCTAAATGAAAACTTCTCTTACTAGTTTTAGGACTGAAGACATTAAAACAGACGAGTATAAAGCAGCAAGCTATTACAGAATTAAAATAAAAAACATCTCCCAACAAGGGCACAAAATAGCCACATGGTGGCACTGCCATGGTTCTACAATTAAGACCAGACCGAAGCTATCCCACTGCTAACAATAACATGGCACTCAGAAATAGGTTGAGCCCAAAGGAGGTCCTTCAAATCCTATCCCATACCCACTACTAATTTTTTAAATAAATATAGACCTTTAAAAAGCTCAAAGAGCTATACATGACAGTCCTGAATCACTTAGAAGAACAAACCATTTGATTCATCTCTTGACTCTAAAAGCATTACGATGAAGCCACTAGATATTTCAATATTAGGTTATCTGTTTAAAAAAATAAAAAATGCCTAATTCTGTAAAGAACTTCTTATGAAATGTTAATTTAAAAATTGTGGTACTTGAAAGGATCAACTACTGAGGTGCTGTGGTTCTTTCCCTAGAAAAACTGTAAGTGAATAGTAAATATATAAAGAGGCAAGTCTGTAAATATTTCAAGTACATGATACAAATGTACCTGCTTTAGAATGAGGCATCAACGTTCTCAAGTCTTGCATTAAATGTCTTGTTCTGAAATTTATTCCTCTGGAAGAGAAGATGAGAATCCGTTCCTTATTTTTCCATTTGCCCTAAAGAAAAAGAAAACATTAGAAGATTTTTAAACCTCATACTGAACCTATATGAGAATATTTTTTTAAAGGCAGTTTATAAAGCTTCCAGAGCTAGGCACTGTGGTGCATGGCTACAGCTCCAGCTACTAAGGCTTAGGCAGGTGGATCATTTGCACTCAGGAGGTCCAACAAGAGGGCAGTATACTGAGACCCAGTGTGGAAAACAAAAAACAAAAACAAAAACAAAACCTCCAGGATAACAAATTACAATCCTGGCCCTAAAAAGCTCAATCTCTTACCAACATTCACTAACCACACCTGTCATCCAGAAATGCCCTCCTTGGTTTCCTTCCTTTTCTGCTTTTCATCTTCAATCCCATTTTTCTTCCTTATCTAAAAGTTCTTTATTGGCCCTCTTAAAAAAAAATTTTTTTTTCTGTTCACTCCAAAACAGTGAACTCATACTATTTCTCATGGCTTCAACTGCCAATTATAGCGGAAGATAAGAAACTATCTAGCACTAATAATCCAAGTATGTGGCTAAAGCCTCAAACTCGAATCATTATCCAATACCAGTGGGGCCAAACCTATAACACACATGCCACAGCAGGCTGTTATCACTGAGAAGTGCTAAAAGCTTTGCCATGCCTCCCCTGAAATCTGATAAATTTCCTTGCCATTTGCCTATGCTGTCACCATCATTTCAATCTTCCACACTTTGATTAGTCCATTTTCCCTTATTTTTTAATATCATAAACACTTAACGCCATCAATTTCTCTTTGCAACAATTCTTTCTTACTCCCACTATTCTTTCTTAGATCCTTACCTCATAATCCACGGCAATTTCCTAAACCACTAACTAGCTTTCCCAAACATGAGCTACTCCAATAGATGATATGGCCAGCTAACACCAGTTGCTGTTTTTTAATAAGCACTGTTCTGATCACAATCTTACCTTACAGGGTTTTCTAAAGAAAGTTAACATGACATAGCTGCAACAATGGATTTTAAAATACATTTTAACTTCTTACATCACTGTTGCCCAATATTAACCCTACCCTTAAGCCAATCCGGCTGTTTTTTAGATTTTAGCATTTCCACACTTTAATCTTTTGACCAGTTTTGTACTACTCCCTCTCATTTATTTTTTTCCCCAGACAGGCTCTTGCTATGTAGTTCAGGGGGGCCTCGAACTCACAGCAGTCCTCCCACCTGAGCTCCCCAGGGTTTAAATTACAGGGTACTGGGATTACAGAATTATGCCAATATACCTGGCCCATCCCTCTCATTTTTACCCTTCAAGATCTAACTCAAAGGTTGGGTCCCCCGTGATTCCTCAGCTTTTCTCTTAGCACAAAAGCAGTTTCTACCTCTAAAAAAAAGTGGCTTCAATATCCTATGGCTTTTTTTTTGCGATCTTAAAAATTTTATTGGTACATTTTGGATACACATAATGATAACATGCATGACAGGGAATTCGTATCTGTATATGATATATCTTAGTTCTTTTTTGGTGAGTTGGACAAAAGTAATTTGTATCTCCTGCATTCTACAGAAAGAATTATAGTGTCACTCGGATTATAGATCTCATTCATTCCACTTGTTTCCACCCCCACCCCACACTTAAGAAAGAACCTAATGCCTTGGCACTAAGCTGAATTCCTCAGCTTGTTTTTTGTTTTGTTTTGTTTTTTGTTTTGAGACAGACTTTTGCTAAATTGCCCAGTCTGGACATCCTTGGCCTCCCAGAGTCCTGTGATTACCAGAACATCACTAAACTTACTGACTCTTTCCTGATCCTTAAAAGAGAAGTTTATGAAACTCTACTAGCAGTCCAGCTTTTCACAAAAAGTACTTTCATCCCTCAATTTGCAGAAAGCAAAGGATCTTATTGTAGCAGGGCTACAATTTATATTCATCTTTCAGTTCTGAGTCACTCTCTTCTCAAGCTTCTCATCACACTACCCAGGGTTATTTACTTATTATCTACCAAGGGCTAGAATATTATGCTGAGAGAGAGGTTACAGAAATTAATAAATCAAAAGCAATCCTTGTCTCCACAGTTTTCACCTTGTTTAAAATGCTTTCATTGGATGAACGTTAACCTCAACGAGAACTTGTTCTCGTTTCTTTTTAATAAAATCTATCCATTTCAAGGAATTTTAGTCTCCTTCTAAACACCAACATTTCGGAAAAAGTAATCACACTCTAGTCATCTTTGCAATTCTAAGGCCAGAGAAGTCTATCTCGGTACAGCGCGTAGCACATTTAAAAATTGTTGAACACTTATCTAGTATAGTTTTCATTATCCTATAGTATTCATAGACCTGATCAAATAAATTAAAGTCACAATCCTTAAGACAGTAATTCTTTAAAGGCCTGGACAACAAACTTCAGGATGAATGACCGCCGGGGGCGGGGCATGGGACTACTCACGACTGGAAGACATAGCCAACAGAGAGTAATAACTAAGGAAAATCATTTCTTCCAGAAAAAAATCCAAGTAAGGGAAAGCTTCCGAAAACTGCCCGGAAGGTCCCTGTAAGAGGGTTAGGGTCTGTAGGCCGCCGCCCGGAAGAGAGCGGCCACGTGCGCGAGGATGACTTAAACATTACGTCCACTCCAGGCGAGAGGTCTGCGAGACCGCGCTCTGATAACACCCTGGCAACTTCGAAATTAGCAAAGTACTAGTTAAGTAGGCAGTCCTGAGGAAGGCAAATGAAATCTCCGCTGCGGGCAATAACCCCTTCTACCTTGCAAACGGGGCCTGGGATACGGTCCTTCTCCGCTTCCTCCATCTCTTCTGGTACAACCGATGACTTAGCTGGGAGCCCGGCATCTTTTTTGTTTCTTTTTGGTTTCTTCGCCTGACCCGACAGGTCTCCACGCCGCTTCCTCTTGATTGCCGCCATCTTGCCTCACCACCATCCCTCTTGACCGAACTTCCGGTTCTGCCACTCGCTCCTCTCCCCCCCCGTTCTCTATGGTATCCTCGCTCGGCTCCGCTGTCCCGCTTCAGCTCTATGGTGCCTTCTTCCGGCTTTGGGGTCCTGCATGTTCGGCTCTCTAGGCTTCCTTCAACTTTGTGGTTGCTGGTGGCCGAGGCGGCGGGTATTCCGAAAAGAGTGGCGGATCCGCTTCACTTTCCTTGTGGTTTCCCGGGAGCTGCAGGCCATCTGTCCAAGGACCTACCTGGGAAGGGTTCCCTGGTATCCGTACCCTACCACAAAAGTAGCGTTTCCGCCCCAGGGGCTTCCCTTGTTGAGTAAGCTGCCGTTGCGTCATGGATGGGCTGGTGAAGAGGGTGGCTGGGACTCTTGGGTACCTTCTGAGAACTTCAGGCCGGCGCCCCAGCACGTTCTGTTGGTTGGCGAGGCGAGGATAATAACCTGGGGGGTGCACACAAACTGTGGGCGAATGTGGGCTGTTTGGCATCGCGAAACCTTCCCGAAGTAAAATACTACCGTGATTTTATAGTTTGCAACTTTCCATGTATCCCTGCCCGCACACCGAAGACCGAGAAATCTGTACTTGAAGAGATAATTGTCCCGAAGGGCAGAGGCTTAGCTGGATCTGGCCAGCCAGATTAAACTTTCTGGCCCCTTTCACTTCCTGTCGAGCTGGTTATGAACTCCGGGCATTGCTAGCACTAATTGATTTATTGTCACATCTCTCAGGTATTTCCTGATCTTCAGGAACCGCCCTCCGGAACGAAAGCACAGTAGACCATGCCCCTCCTGACCCAGCACATCCAAGATGAGAATGATCAGTACTGCTTAGTGGCCAGCCTTGACAACGTTAGGAATTTCTCCACTATTTTGAAAGCTATTCATTTCCAAGAACATGCTACGTGTTTCGCTACTAAAAATGGAATCAAGGTTACTGTGGAAAATGCAAAGTGTGTGCAAGCCAATGCTTTTATTCAGGTATGCAAAAAAGGCACCTGTTAGCCTGCGACACGATATTCTTTACACAGTTGCATGAATTCTGGAAGGTCTTATGAGACAAAATTTAAGAGTACAAAATGTCATTATTTGAGATTTTTCTCCCCGGATGACAGATTCTTTTCCCATTTTGCCTCATAAAGATAATGGTTAATAATGACTAAAGCTTATTAAACTAAACTATAGGATAGGAACTTCTGAGTGCTCAGCTTTTTTCTTTCTCACAATACTAACAAGTAGGCTGTGTCAGTCCCATTTTTACATGTTAGAACCTGAGGCACAATGTAAATCATTTGTCAAAAGTAAGTGACCCTAGTCAATGGAAGAGCACATAAAATAGACAAGGGAGCATCACATTAGGGAAAAGTTTAGGACCAGAAATGGAGATATAGGACCCTTCACAAAATTTTTAATGGGGGCCTAGATCACTGTTACACTATTAAACTGTTGAGTAGAACTGTTCTAATGGGTAATAGTTGAAAAAAAAAACAACAACTAGGATGTTTCCCTTGGTAGTGAGAAAGGTTTCTCAAGGAGTTAGCTGAGTGTTGTTATTTTTAAAACATACAAAGTGAAATATAGAATCCTTTGTTTTCATTCTTTAATAACATCGTTTTCATTTTTACTTTTTTTCATAGGCTGAAGTATTTCAAGAGTTTCTGGTTCGGGAAGAGTCTGTTATATTTCGAATTAATTTAACTGTCCTTTTAGACTGTTTATCTATTTTTGGATCAAACCCTATGTCAGGTGAACCATTTTATTATCTGTAAAGACATAAAAGAAGGAGGAGCAATAGAGGGTAGAAGAAAGAGTGGACATGATCAGAGCAAGATATATACATCTATGGAAATGTCACAGAGAAGCCCCTTAATTTATACAATTATGTGTTGGTAATTATAAAAAAGACAAAAGCATACACAATGGTCAAATATACAGGAAAAACAGAGAACATTATTTAGAATACAAACAGGAAGGTTTTAGAATATAAACATTTCTTTGGAAAATTCTAATTCATTTTTCAGTGGTCACAGTTATGGATTATAACTTTGCAATCAATTAAATGCATGTTTATAGTTCTTTTCATAATTGTGAAAGTACATTTAACTTATAAGATTTAGGAGATTTTAAATTTGAGCAAAGAAAAAGAGTTTGATCATAAGTATTTTCAATTTCATCTTTGCCTTGTTCAGAATTAGACATTTACTTAGTGGCAGAGAAAAGTAGAAATGAAATCTACTGACTCCTGGTTTATGGTGTTCCAAATTTTTTTAACCCTGTTTATTATGTCTAGTTCCTCAAATATTTCTGTATGTGTGTGTATATATATAT
>NW_022900913.1:26804696-26847547 GCF_012274545.1 Fukomys damarensis | reverse complement strand
TTTTAATGGCTTGGGGAATTGTTTTTAGAAATGATGAAATTCAGTTGGTATAAAACTACAAGGAATCCCTAAAAAAATAATTATTTTATAGAAAAGTAACTTGAATATTAGCCAGGGAAAATTCAGTTACAGCTCTAGAAAATATATTTAATTTTGCACTGACAGTTCCACTATTACATATTTTCTAATAAAGTTGCCTCCCAACTTTTTTTTTCTAAAAGGTTCTACCTTACCTCATTCCTTACACCAGCTCTATCCACTGAGAAAGGGGAGCTGTGATATTTTGTTATTTTCCTTCTTGCCATTTCTGATTTGATATGTTAAAATTCACACTGGCATTAGACACCCTCTCTTCTGTTCCCAATATGATCTTAAAACCTGAGAAAATTTAAAGACTGTCTCCCAATAGGAGAGGTTGAAAGAATCTTTATCACAGGGAATACACAGGAAATACAAAACAATATGAAAGCAGTTTACTTCTTGCACAGACTGAGCTTTCAAGAAACAGCATAGCCTATTTGGCAACCATTCTGTTACTAGCCTTTTTTTACAGTCCCCATCCTGAAATTCTATACAGAGTGAGACAGGGAGAGAGAGACAGAGACAGAGAGAGAGAGAGATTGCCAAAAAAGGGTATATACACTTTAGTAGTTTGCTGTGCTAATAAATGTCAGGAAGCTAATGGCCACCACTTCGAGCACCTCTTATAATTGTAGAAGCCAAATTTCTCTTGTATTAATCCCATGATGTCTCGATAAATTTAGTATTAAAATATTTATAGAAGTTTTTCTGATGTTTAGGTTTTTTTGGCAGATTTTAAAATGAGATCACTAAACAATTGCTGAGACACTTTTGGTAAGCTGAAAATTACTAGTTAAATTTTGTTCTGATTCCCAGTTTTCCTGCAGTTATTCTAGAAACTTCTTTTAAGAAATTTGTCAGAATAAATTATTTTTGATGGATTTTATATGTTATTTGGAGAAGCTAAATCAAGAACCTTAAAGCTGAATTCTTTCCATTGCAGGGACTTTAACTGCACTTCGGATGTGTTACCAAGGATATGGTCACCCTTTGATGCTATTTCTGGAAGAAGGTGGAGTGGTGACGGTCTGTAAAATCAATACTCAAGAGCCCCAGGAAACTTTGGATTTTGATTTCTGCACCACCAATGTTATCAGTAAAATTATTCTGCAGTCAGAGGGACTCCGTGAAGCATTTTCTGAATTGGATATGACAAGTGAGGTCCTACAGATCACAATATCGCCTGACAAGCCATATTTCCGGTACTTGAAAGCAGCGCATTTATAGTGCATGTGGTTACTACTCAGTCTCCCCAGTTATACATTTGTTTAGTTTGTGGAATTCTAATCTAAGTTCCTAGAATTTTTCAGAAGTTTGAGAGTTTTTATTCTGTATTCATAATTTTATAGATCAAGAGCCTTAAAACCTAGAGGAATAACTCACTATTTAGGATTTTGTAGTTAGGCCGTGTTGGTTTGTAGTTGAGAAACCTAGTTTTGTAATTCATAAACTAGTGGTCTTTTCATTGTTGTACTACTTACTGTTTTAGATCAGAACTATTGAGAAATATTGGGTTTAAATGTTTGGAAAAGCTGATAGTGGCCTTGAACTCACAGTGATCCTCCTGCCTCAGGTCCCAAGGGCTGGGATTTACAGGCTTATGCCACCACTCTAAACATTTATATGTCCAATTCACCCACCAGAATAAGCTCCTGAAGCAAATGCTTTATTTATTTGGATCCTAGTATTGTTTATTGTTAGACCAGTGAATAAGTGACTTGCTCATTTTCTACTGTAGGTTATCTACTTTTGGAAACGCAGGAAGCTCCCACCTTGACTATCCCAAAGATTGTGATTTGATGGAAGCATTTCACTGTAATCAGACCCAGGTGAACAGGTCAGTTCTTAAAATAGAGATTGCCATTGGTGAGAACAGTAAGGTTAAATACCAAATTTCAATCTGTTAATAAAATTGCATAATATTTAAAATGAGTGGCAGGATGCTTGATTTACTTGGAGATTTGGGGTTATAGTAGTGGATGAATAAAAAAAGCAAGAGACGGTATTAGAAATTGGATAAATATTTGATTTTATTCTCATATTTGCTATTCAGTAGTTCTTGGCTAATTTTTGTTCTATACTTGGAGTTACAAGCACTGTGTTTTACATCCAAATAACAAATGACTTTTTATTTACTCTTGTACAGGTACAAGATTTCCTTACTGAAACCCTCTACAAAGGCATTAGTTTTATCATGTAAGGTATCTATCAGGACAGATAACCGAGGATTCCTCTCATTACAGTATATGATTAGAAATGAAGATGGACAAGTATGTTTTGTGGACTATTACTGTTCCCCAGATGAAGACATTCCAGAACCTGAGTCCTGAGTACTAGAATTCACTGTGATATTTATGTACATTGATAATAAGTTGTATTCGCATTCTGAAAACAATACTCATGAGTTCCTGTTGTATTTTCTACAGGGAAGGGGCATAGAGAAGGTAGGAGCAAGGTCCCAGTGTGCTAACAATTGCTATATATTTTATAAATGAATGTTTTCTTGTAGTCATACATTATCCACCTTAATGAACTATTCTGTGCTTCTGTTTTGCACTCATGACAATCATTGAGTCAAGATAAATAAATTATATGTTCTATTTAAGTAGAACATTTCAAGGTTCTAAACGTTTCAAGTTTGATGGTGGCATATCTGAAATGATCTTTTTATTTATTTACTGTTAGAAAAAGCAGACATCTGGAAATGGCCTGTTAATTTGAATTCTGGAGACTAGATCAGAAAACGGACTCGTTCACAAAGTGTCCTGCTCAGACCACTGTCAGAATCATCTGGAAATGTGTCAGAAACTCTGGGGGTGGCATCAGCAATCTAAACTTTCTCAAGGAAAGTTTGATGTGTGCCAGAGTTTGGGAACTATCATTTTAATAGTATTTAATTGCATTGAGGTGTTTACATTCTTTTGTTGTTTTTGGTAGTATGGGATATTAAACCCAGGGCCTCACTGAGCTACATCCTCATTACTTTTTTGAGACAGGCTGACCCTTAACTTGGGATCCTCCTGCCTCAGCCTCCCAACTAGCTGAAATTAGAGGTATGTACCACCATACTCGGCTCAGAGGTGGTAGGTTTTATATATATTTTCCTCACAAACATTCTGAAGTTAAAGCATCACCAAACCAATCTTTATAATTCTTTACGTGATTTATTTTTTAAATACACTTTTTGAAGAAATCTATGATAGGTTATAATAAGCAGTCTTCAGAGTTACAGATTTTCTTTTCAGAACTACTTGATGAAGTAAGTTCTTTCCATTTTCCTATAACAGCTCCTTGACCAAACCAGCATATAGAACACCAGTTATTACGTGATTTTTGTACTCTCCTGGGTTTTCACTGAAATATTTTTGTAGAATATAAATACTTTTTGTATCTGGTAAAGTATAATGCTCAAATTATCTGGCATGTTCTCTAGTAGAAAAAATACATGACAAAATGAAGTTTTTATCTTTATTACTATACCAGGTGACAACAGCTTAGTGTCTCTTTTGAGGACTAGCATCTTCACAGGAAAAGACTAGGATTGTATCATAGGATTTATTTAACCTCCCAGGCCTTTACCCATTAATATGAACATTTCTTTCCCCAAAAGTGGTCCAAACTGTAAACCACTTGAGAGCCATTCAGTGACAACCACCAACATTTGATGGTACTTTGGGAATGCCCTACCTCAAAACAGGCCCCAGAGCCTTACAGGAAGTTATGGCTTCTCCAGAGCTGCTAAAGGCCCTGCTTCCTATGCATATGCAAAGCTCTGTGTTGTAGCCTGGGTTTGGTCTCCAGATGCCCAGCTGCTTTACAAGAAGTTAGAATTTTATAAAGTATAGAATGTATTCATGAAGGAATGGATGAAGCTACTAAATGTTGTCAAAGCATTTTTTGTTTAAACACCAACATCTAAAATATAAAAATAGTATTTCAAGGATTATAACTTTTCTCTATATTTAAAATAGGGTAGTATTATGGCGCTTTTAGAATTTGTGTAACAGCTTTTACAAGAAACCTATCTCACCCTAAAATAAATTTAGAGTAAGATAATTACTGTTTTTTTCTAGTGTCTTGTGCTTCGAACAGTGCCTATAATAGGAATTCAATAAATATTTGCTACATGAAATAACTCCAATTTCAGATTCTTTTAACACTCTATTTGTCATTATTTAAGTCTACTTATTTAGTTATAAGTTTATTTTAATCCAGTGTTTTTGTTGAATAAGTGTAAGTAGATTTAAAAAGAGTGGGTATTTTAGCTGCATGAGTTTTCAGCTATTTAGAGTCAAGAAACTAATGACTGTCTCAAAAAACAAAAAACACCCAAAAATTGAAAAAGCTAAGCATAGTAGTGTACACCTATAATCCCAGGACTTGGGAGGCTGAGGCAGGAAGATCACTGGAGCTTCAGGCCAGCGTGAGCTATATAGTGAGTTCAAGACCAGCTAAATTATGTAGTGAGACCTGGTCTTAAAAAACAAACAAACAAACAAAAAACCAAAAGAAAAAAGTTTTTAAGAAAAAGAAACTAGCTGGTTGTGGTGGTGCACGCCTGTAATCTAAGTACTCAGGAGAGGCTGAGGCAGGAGCATTGCTGTGAGTTTGAGACCAGCCTGGGCTATATAGTTCCAGGTTAGTCTCAACTACGTAGTAAGACCCTGTCTCAAAAAAGAAAAGAAAAGAAAAAAAAAACAACAAATGGATTCTTTCTAAATCACTCTAACCTGAAGGTGCTGATTTAATAAAAAATTAAATTTATTTTTAAATTTATTAAATTTATTTGACCTAGGGATTTTTCTGGTGTTCTAACTTTGTTTTAGATCCAGTGAAAAACCACTAGAGAGAATGCTTCCTCAGGCAGAGTTGGCGCTTTGGTACCACTACAGTTTCTTTTCATGTTTAACATATAGAGAATATAAACTTGTTTTTAGAGTTTTAGTTTTGCCTTTTTGGAGTTTATCTCACTTTATTTTCAGTAAAATCATGGTTACTGTAATGAATAGGCAGTCTTTTTCTTTTTTAGTTTATTTATTCCCCATTTGATGTGTTTACACCTAGAACTGATGCAATACCTCAATTATAAGAATAAAAAATTAAATTTGACTTTTCTAATAAAAATAAAGATGTTAACAGTGATTTTTATAACAAGCCACAGAATGTTATAGAGTCCTAGTAAAAGTAAGTTATAGTTCCTGAAAGGGTTCATGTCATTCTTAACAGAAATCTTTTCAAAACAAGATAGATTCCTTTATCCCCTTCCCTGACTTCATGCTGCCTATCCCTTATCTTCTGAAATAAAATTTGTTGGGTCCCAAGCAGTTGGAGAAGGCATGGTATCCTTTCTTCATTGTGTGTACTTTGCCTTCATCCTATTCGGAATAGGCAGTGTTGCTTTTATACATGTGCGGTTATATGCACCCCAGTGGCAGGCAGTGATTACACTAAGGGATTTCCCACTGTGGGAGGTGAACAGCCAGTGTTCTAATCAGAATGCCACAGACAACTTAGTGCTTCTGATGTCCATCTCTCAGTCATAGCCAGAGGGCTTGATGAGTAAATATTTTCTTGTGAAGTTAGTAATTTGTTAAACAATATAATACATAGCAGTAGCTGTTCTCATTGGTAAAGCTAGAGATATTCAGGAAATGTTAATTTAGTTCAGAGTGGCTCCTTTTCTTTGCATGAAAAGGAAACAGTTTTGTGGCCTTTGACCCTTAGGCATGGTACCTTAGGTCTGATTCCTAAGTCTTGCTTCTTGGCATTTTGTTTGAGGATTTCTAGTTGTTGCCGCTGATTCAATTAGGATAGTTCTATGGGAATATTGGCAAGCCTACTTTCAGTGCTGAGTGAATTTACCAGATCAGTTAGTGGGGCTTAGTGAGCTTACAGAACAGGTTTATACACTTATCCATGTGCTTGTTAAGAGTGTAATCATTAGGTACTGCAAATGTACTAATAAAAAATAAAAATGGGAAAAATTTATTGAAATCTGTATGTCAGAGTTTGATTTGAGTTTGAATTTCTTCACTTGGTATTAAGATTGTAGGATCCTCATACACTTCAGAAATGTCAAGAATTGTAAAAGCTGAGTGTGTTAGCTTAGGTCTGTTACAAATACCAGGTGTTTGATTGGATTGGGTTATCCAGATTGCTGGTTATGACTAATTGAATCTAGAAAGTAGCGTGATTCATCCATAGTTTTCCATTAGGTTGTATTACACTGAAAATTTCCAGGTGTAGTTTCTTAAGACTGAGGTTTCACAAAATACTGTAGTAAAATTTTAAAACTTTTCAATAGTGCATAGGATTTTTAGGGCAGCAAAACTACTCCAGATGGTACTGAGATGGTAGATACATGTAATTATGTATTTGTCTGACTCCATACAATGTACACCACCAAGAGTGAACCCTAATGTGACCTGTGGACTTGGTGAGTATGGTGTGTTCTTTTAGATTCTCCGGACTATACCACTCTTAGCGAGGGTTGATCCTGATTCTGAAGGAGGCAGTGTATGTGGGAGCAAGAGGTGTACGAGAAATCTACTTGTGCTCTATTTTCATGTGATAAAACTGCTTTTTAAAGTCTTTGGAAAAAACAAAACTGGGGCCCAATACAGATGCCAACTTATTTTGTCAGGTATACTAAAACTCCAGCTACCATTTATCATCAACACTTTCATAAAAGATTTTAAAATTAAAATCTCTGAAAGTTAGCAACTTTCTACTAAGAAAAACCAGAAGTTATTTTTTAAAAAGTCTTAAGTGCATCATAATTTTATAGTGTTACTCTTTTATGCTGTTTTATTGATACAGTTTGTCAGTTTGGAGATCTTAAAGTTTTAGGGTCTCACAAAAGAGGAAAATTTTTAAATTTTTGGTGCCCCCAAATGAAGTCTGGCCACTTCTTTCTGATACTTTATCACAGTATTGAAAACCAATTTTCAACAGAGTTTACAACAATGGAAAAAACTGAGGCTGAGTCAATTAAAAATACTCTGAGTACGAAAAGAAGTCCCATCTTTGGACAAAGCTAAAATTAACATTGAAGGGCCAATTGACCAGTAAATAAACCCTACAGAGAAAGACGAACTTGGCTGCCACTTTTCGACCATTTGATCCACAGCGTCCAGTTAAAGCTTGCCAGGCGTTAGCTGGCCACTGCTGGGAGAAAGCCGAGCAGTCCGTAGACAAGCCTCTGGGCAGATTGGTGTATGTGTGCTGCCACAGAGAAACACTACTACTACAGTTTATTAGATTAATAATTAGATATTACAGGCTGGACAAATGAAAGAGCTTGACGAAGCAAAATACAGTCTGTGAGTTCTAAGTGCTATAGTTGCTGAGATATTAGGGTCCCCCGCAAAGACATAAGGTCTTTGAGCTCCCTTAAATCAGCTCCGGACACTGAGAAAGGATAAAGGGGAGAAAAAAACATTTATAGTGTAAACTTTAATGAGGTTTTTCCCTTGTCCCTGACTACACAAAGAAGAAAGTGAGGAATATAAGATAGCTAATTTCTTTTCCTAGATAAACTGTTTTTGTACACTTACTCTAGGACTAATGATTTTTCCTAACAAGCTCAGTGAGTGTTTTTCTAAAACAAGGTTTTAAAATCCATTTAGGTGGAGGTGGCACAATGGGAAGGAAAGAGTAATCACTGATAATTCAGAAAGTTTGCTTTATATTTACCACAAGGCTGACCTTGAACAAACCCCTAATACTTCCTGTTTCTAGTTTCTTCACAAAATGAAAAGATCCTTTCTGATTCTAGCATGTTATAACTTCAATAGATACAGACAAAAGTGCCAGAAGACAGTTTTCAGGAAGCAGTTTTAGTTATATTGAATAGGTAGTGACAAAAACACTTCCAAATAGTATATTAAAATGCTTACCAATAAACTGCTTAGTTATTGCAGAATTTTTTTAAAAGCTAGGACTAAAAGAAATGAAGTTAAAGTTAGAAAAGGGAAATGGAAGGTAATGTCCTATTGACATAAGAAACGTCACTGGGCATGGTGTAATCCCAGCATTCGTGAGGCAGGAGGATTACCATGAGTTCCAAGCTTGTCTGGGCTACATACTGAGTTCAAGGTCAGCCTGAAGTACAAAACAAGACCATGTCTCAAGAAAAAGAGAGAGAGAGAAATATATGCACCCCTCCCCCCAATTTCTGGGTGGAGACCCTGGTATCTAGTACTTATTTGTTTTTTACCTGGAATGGGGCTGCTACATGGACTTTCCCTCTAGAGTCCTTAGTACTCTTCTGCTTTTGCTCTGTCACTGCTGCCCACATTAATGTATTTCGTAGTCTATAATTTTTATTGCCAATGATGTTGCCTTTATTGTCAACTACTTTGTATAAAGTTTTCTCTTTACTCATAGCAGAAGACCTAGAGGAAAGAACAAACCCATTTGTGTGTTTTTCTTGGCTCTTCCCTTCTCTTCCTCCATGATTAGCCCTGCCTCCCTCTGCACCAAATCCTTGCTGTATCTGAGCTAGAAGGCTGTCCTCAGCTTGAGGCACCTGAGTGCGCCAACATCATTATCCCAGCCTGTCATACCTCCAGAAGTGCTGACTCTTCTTCTAAAAGGCAGCAGGTGGTAACACAGTATTGGGTGTCCTCCCAACACACCAGGGAGCTCTTCCTTTGATTTAGAAGGGAAACTATGGATATCTCAGTCCCTGGATTGCTTTATATTTTCCCATACTGGGAATTGAATTCAAGACCTTGCTCTTGTCAGGCAGGCTTGGTGCCACTGAGCTACAACCTCAGCCCTGGATTGCTTTAATATGTCTAATTTAGGCCCTTTTATACAGTTGATGATTTTCGAGCAATTTCTTCTCCTGACATAGAGACATTGCAAGTGCCAGAAAGAGGATTTGTCTTCCCTGTTTCAAACCATAAAGACTTCTATACTCTGACTTCGTAGGAGGGATAAGCTGAGCTGGACCAGAAGTAGCATGGCCCCAAAGACTTGACTCAGAAACACAGTTTAAATTAAGTGTTCGGTCACCTTCTGTTTATGCCTCAAGTCTACCTAAAATGTGTGGCTTTCATAACCTTTAATTGGGGAAAGAAAACTATGATTTATTTTCTGTCTACTACTGAACTGCATATAATACAGAAAGCTATCTGGCACTTAAACTTACTTCACAGGAAACCAAGAGATAATGTGATTCTGTTAGCAGAGGAAGTAGGCATACATTAAATCAGTTGACCTAAAGCCATGTAACGTCTGCCTTCTACTCTTCTACCACGAGATGGCAGAATTCCCCTTGCCTAAAATCTTCCATCAGCAATTGATTTCCAGAGCGTATATCTTCTTTGTGCTTAAATAATGGTGTCAGACTATCTTATATCATCTATGTTTCTAGGGATTGATAAACTCTAGATCTCATTTGAGATATTAACCAACAAAACCGCTTCATGGTACCTTTTCAAAGTAATCTATCTCCATTTGCTTCATGAAACAATAGCGTGGACAGAAAGAGGTGAAAAAGGAGAGAGAGAGGGGAGGGGGAGTGGAAACAAAGCTATTGTAAGCTTTGAAGGGAGTGGAGGGGAATGGGAAAAAAGCAAGACATATCACGTGCAGGTACAAATTATGATGAATGTTACCATTATGTTTATCTAAAATGTACCAATAAAATGTTTTAAATTAAAAAAACAAGCAGAAAGTAACAAAGTCTAAATTTCAGCAAAATAATAGGTATTATTTAGTACAGATCACTGTAGGGCCAAGCACTCTTCTGAGCACTTCTACATAAAAATGTCTATTCTCACAGCAATGCTAAGACCAATAATACTCTATTCATCCCCACTTTATAGCTGAGGAAACCAAAATTTCAAGACACAAGAAAGAGTTCTGGGGTTTGTTTGTTTTCGTTTTTGTTTTCTTGTTGTTGTTCTGTTTTTTGAGACAGGGTCTCACTATGTAGTTGAGACTGACCTGGAACTCACTATGTAGCCCTGGCTGGTCTCGAACTCACAGCGATCCTCCTACCTCAGCCTCCCAAGTGCTGGGATTATAGGCGTGAGCCACCATGTCCAGTGAGTTCTGGGGCTTGAACACAAGCTTTTCTGTTTTCATTATTACAGCTCTTCACCACCATGAATCACAGAGGAAAAAAATATTTCTTAAATACATGTTGAGGTCATGTTCCTGTTATGAGATAAAATAGCTCATGAAGTAAGAGTTGTTCAAAGACTTTATGTCCTTAAGTAGGACATTCCTATGCCGCTTGTTCAAGTGTGTCCTTCAGCATACCAAAAGGAAAGCTTAGTATATTCAAAGTTCTAAGGAATCTTTCAGGAAAGTAACTCCTATCACTTTAAATCAATATGTATTTTTCCCAAACTCATTTTTCCACAGGGCTTTTCTCTCTTCCAGCTAACCAGGGCACATCTCTTGAAATCAGCATTCTCTCAATCTTTAGGAGATGCTTCCTTCTACAAGAGCCATAAGTACTTACCATTCCTTCCACATGTGCCCCTCTGTCATGCCTCTGTGCCTTTGCAAGCGGAGTTCCTTCTTCCTGGAATGGCTTCTCTGCTCCATCTTGATGCACTCTTACTTGCCCTGTTAAGGAAAGGCTCAAACGTCACTCTCCCTATGAAGTCTCCCAGCTCCCATGGGTTCTCTTTTCTGCTCTTTGCACTGAGACTTCTAGTCCAGAACTTACGCTTCATGATTTCATTGTTTCTCCATGTTTGTCTCTCGAGTTCTGACCTGTTAAGATTAATGACCATATTTTATTTATCTTTGTTACCATCTGCAGCTCTAACTACGCCTGGTAGTAGGTGTGTCCCAGATGTCAGCTGAAGGACTGAAGATGAGGAAGAATGTTTAAGTGACCTTTAGCTATTTCGTACCAGAGTTGGGATTATACAGCAGGTGACTTGATTCAAAATAACAATGCTCTGTTCTCTACTGAATAGCAAATATGTGGTACAAATTTAGCTATTCTGCCATCCAGAACCCATGGCAGGCAGCACTAATAAATTAAGCTCTAACAAACCTAAAGGTTTTCTCTGGAACATCAAGCGTCCCTCTAAGAAACCAGCAACAGAATGAGTCTGTGAGATGAAGTATATGTGTGAAGTGTATTGCCCAACTCCATGCTAGACTCCTCGTGTCAGTCCATTTTTGTGGATGTAGCAGAGTAGCCATTGATGGAAGCACTTTCCCACTGCTCTGCTAAAGACAAGGCACCTTCAGCTGGATCTCAGTGGAAGTCCCCGGTCCCCGTAAGGAAGACCCTACAACAGCACACGCTCTTTAGTTTCCACTTCATCTGTACCACTGCCTCCATCTAGTCCTGAAATCCTTAACTGGAAAATCTGGTGGCCATTAGCACTTGGGTGCTGGAGTAGATGATGAGCCTCACTCATTCGTACCAAGACTTGGCCAAATATTTCCTCTAATTTCTTAGAGGTAGTGTTGGAATAGTCATTCATAAATGGTAAAAAAGAAAAGGAATATGAAGGTTGCAGCATGGAAACCAGTTTATAGAGCATAAATCTCACTACTAAGGTTCTTACCCAAGACAGATAAGACCCACATGAAGTCTGATGCAAACCTTACTCAACATGTCCCTATTTTGCTTTTCCTTGATGCATTTTTCCTTGGATACAATCACTCTAAGTCCCACTTACACTGACTTTTCTTCTCCATCCCCTCAGCTGAAATGGAGGCTGCTGCATTTTGTTTACATGACTAAGAGAACAGTAGAACACTAACAGGTCAATGGACATTGAGGCACTTCCTTCTTTTCCTTCTTGTAAAGAGACAAAGATGATGTTCGTTGTTCCTTGCATTGACTTCTATAGCATAAAACCCATCAAACATTACATAAAAATAAATTTTCACTATGCAGCTATCCCAGAAACAAGTGCAGAGACAAACACAAAGTTAAAGATCCATGCTTTCTAACTTTCAGTATGTCTAGATAAAAAGGTGGAACTGTATAAATAGTTAATATTTATTGAGCACTTACTATATATCAGATACTGGGTGCTAAGTGCTTTATGTGAAAAATCTCATTTACTCTGTCTCCTATTTTCATTTTATAAATACTATTTCAATCTTCATTGAAGAAAAGTGACTCTTATGGACACTTGCTCAGTAGCACACAGAAAGTGATAGGGCCTAGATTTAAACACAGGTATCAGTCGGTGGCCTGTTAGGAACTGGTCTGTGCAAGAGAAATTGAATGACGGGAGAACAAGTGAAACTTCATCTGTGTTTACAGCTGCTCCCCATTGTGCACATTACACCCTCAGCCCTACTGCCTCCTCTCAGATCAGCAATGGCATTAGATTCTCATAGGTGTGCAAACTCCACTCTGAACTGCACATGCAAAAGGTCTAGGTTGTACACTCCTAATGAGAATACGAGGCCTGATGATCTGAACAGAAGCTGAGGCGGTGAAGCTAGCATTGGGGAATGGCTGCAACTACAGATGAACATTAGCTGAGAGGTTTGACTATACAGAGGCTATAATAAATCAATTGCTTGCAGGCTTATATCAACACCCATCAGTGAGTAACAAGCAACAATGAAGCTACATTTGGTGGCCAGCCTTACAGTAGCAAGTAAGTTGATGTGGAAAGCACATCAATTGTACTTCTGCACCTGGTAGCAGGCTTTAAGTCAGAATCTGACATTTGTTTCAGTCCACACAATCTACCTATTGTTTTATTTACCACTTCCATCTGTGCTTCTTTTCTACACTGCACAATTGTCTCAGTCACAAATTTTGTTTGTTTTTGTTTTTGTATCAGGGATTGAACTTGGGACTTTGCACTTAAAAGGCAGGTGGTGGAAACACTGAACTATATCCCCAGGTCAGCCACAACTTTTATTAAGCCCACAAGATTACATTAGCCAAGCTGGGGATTTAGCTCAGTGGTGCCGCTGCCTGCCTCACAAGCGCAAGGACCCGAGTTCAATTCCTGGTACCAAAAAAAAAAAAAAAAAAAAAAATAAAAAAAAAAAAAAAAAAAAAAAAAAAAAAAAGATTACATCAGCCAAAGTGAGTAAAAAAAATGTCACTGGAGAGTTTCTTTGAAAAATTAGAAAGGCCCAAAGTTGAGACAGAAGATTCTGAGACTACCAACAAAAAGAAAATTGCATTTAAAATAAAATATCAAGAGTCCTACTTAAAGTAGGGGTTCGTTGCAACAGAAGATTCACATTCTCCAAGCCTATTTTGTATAATGTGTGGCAACTGACTGACTATCCAATAAAGGCATGAAAAATTCAAAACTGCTTTGCCACATAGAGACCAAGCACTATACGTTAGAGACAAGACTTTAGAGTTTTTCAAAAGAAATAAAAAAGTGAACAAGAACTGAAGCAGTTACTGAAGGCCACCATTTCATCAAATGTGTCTGGCCTGAGAGCATCATTATTAGTGGCTAACTGCACTGCTATAGCTAAGAAGTCCTTTAGTACTGGTAGAATTTAGTCTGTCTGCTGCTAAGGATATTTGTCATGAACTTTTAGGAGAGGTTCCAGTTCAAAGGGTGGCATGTGTTCCTCTTTGGCTAGCACCATAATTCAATGAATTGATGAAGTAGCCGAGGATAATGAGGTACAATTTTTATAAGGGATTAACTGAATCACCATGGTATTCAATCTAGCTTGAAGAATCTGCTAATATTGAAAAGAAGGTAACATGCTTGTTTTTTTTGTTGTTGTTGTTGTTGTTTTTCTTTTTATTGAGTTTATTGGTACAATCTAGGTATACAATACAATTAAATTCATCATTGGAATTCTGTACCTTTACATAATAGGTCTTGATTCTCATTTTTTCCCCTTGTCCCTGCCCTCCCTTCACCCCCTCCTCCCCTCCCCATTTACAAACACTTTATTTCCATTTTTTCAGTTTCTCATATTTTTTTCCTCTCCCTTATTATTACCTTTTCCCCCACCCTTCCCACTTTCCCTACATCTTTAGCCCTTTACTTCCTATTTCACATTATTAATTATGTCATATATTTTTTAGGGGATTGTGCATGTAGATATGTCATGCGTATTTTTTGCCAACCACCACCACAACTGCAGAACTATTCAAGTCTGAATGATCACATATCAGAAAAACTCAATTGGTCATTTTGTGTCTGTATAGGTGCAGACTATACAGATACCATGAATCTGTATAGAGTCACTATGTGGGTTAAAGAGATTGCTATTAATGTGAGTCTACATACTGTGTTATCCACAGGGAAATGTTGCCTACCTGACATATGTCACCTAAATATAACAACATTTTGCAGGATATGATTAAAATTATCACTCACATTAATTACATGCCCTTAACTCATATCTGAGCAGCTTTGTAAGGACATGGATACAGAGCACATATGTCTTCTCTTATACACAGAAGATGGCCTTCTACAGGTAGATCTGGCCAGAGTTTTTGAGTTATTAGAACCCCTCCACAAATTTCTTTTAGAAAAACATCACCACTGACAACACATTTTAGTGACACCGAATGGGCTGCAAATTTTGCTTATTCGTGTGACATATTTAACCTGCTTAGTGAACCTGCTTAATTTAACCTGCCACTACAGAGAATAACAGTAACTGTGTTCAAGTCAGCAGATATCAAGTGGATGCATTCAAAGCCAAACTGGAATTATGGAAGCAATGAATAAACACTGGGGTTTTTTTGACATGTTTCAAACATTAGCAGATTTTGAAAGAGATTGAGCCAGGACCTTCTTTCTCCCTGCTGGTGTACAATCATCTATCTCAGCTTTGAAAAGAGTTTGATCATTACTTCCTAACCACAAAAGACCCTCACATTGGGAAGGAATGTGCCCATGACCCATTTGTAAATAAGCCACATAAATTAACTTTGTCTGTGCTAGAAGAAAAGAATTTCCAAAGATAGATTTGGAACAGTATTTTGAGTCACAGGACATACATGCAAACCTTCTATCACCTTTTCTCAAAATGCCCACTAACATGGTGGTATCAAGAATCAGTCCCACAAATAGACTACACAAAAGGCTGGCTGCTGTCCTGATGCTTTTGTACCTCTGTGGTTAATACAGTGTGTTGCACAGAAGTGGGTTTGTATGACCCATATTTTTTATAAGCACAAATGTGATAAGTTAAAAATGGAGATTCATGTTTGGAATGTTTAATTCTGTATGAAATTGAAAACATTTTTGTGTTTACTAGCAATTTGTGCTTATTCTTTTTAAAATTAATTTTATTGGTATATTTAATGTATACAATATAATGGCATTTATTGTTGGAAATTTGTACCTTTTCATAATCAGTCTTGGTTCTTCAATTTTTCCTATCCCCCTACCCTCCCCTTCAACCCCTCCCCTGTGCTTATTCTTCTTTGAACTGTCTTTATGCCTTTGTGACAATTATATCTTCTACTCCTTCCTTGAAATATTCTTCTTTGACTTCCTAGCTGTTCTTTCCTAACTACTTGTTCTCTAAGGACTCTTTCTTTCCCTTTTTTAGGGGGGTGGGTAGTGGGGATTGAACTCAAGACCTTGAGCTTACAAGGCAGGTGCAGTGCCACTGAACTAAATCTTTGGCCCTTCTCAGAGGACTCTTTATCAGTCTGTCTCAGTTCTTCTAAACAATTAAATAATAATACCAAAAATAATTAACATTTCACAAAAACTATGTGCCTACCATACATTAAGCCCTTAAAATTGAGTGTTCTTATCATTTGTCTTTTATAGATGAAAATAAGACTTTCCCACTGTAAATGGGAAAGCTCAAATTTGAGCCTTAGTGCTCTGCTATCAACCATCACATTCTCCAAATTAAGTAAAAAATCTTCTCTAAAGCTCTTTCCTAAGCCTTCTTGTTTCACATATACATATTCCAGAGGTTATCTTATCTGTTCCATTGGTTGCAGAACAGAACTTCTTGAGTTCCTAGTCCTTTCAGCCAACAGCTTACTAGACATTGCCAAATGGGTGTATTGTGGGTACCTCAAACGTAACATACCAGGATGGAAGTCAATATCTTCCTCAGTCCCCCTATCTGTTCAAGTTGATCTCCTCTCACCAATACTATTTTATTGAATAGCATTTCCATTTACCCAGCTGCCAAACTAGAATTTCAAAGCCACCTTTGATTCTTGCTTCCATTACACTCACATCTGATCAGTTCCAAGGTCTGTCAAAACAGTCTAAATTGTTTCTCATCCCATTCTCTTTACATTCCCTTTACCATGGCTTTAGTAATTAAGGGTCTCAGCAGCTCTGGACTATTGGATCTGCCTTCTGATTGGTCTTTCTGTTACTCCCTAGATCCATCTATCCTTTCCATTGCTCTCAGAGTTAATGTTCAAAAATTAAAAGTGATCTTGTCATATTCTGTTCAAAACTCTGATAGTTGCCGCTCTCTGTCAAGTAAGTTCTGTTTTCTTTAGCAAAGCACACAATAGTTCCATAACCTGGCCCCAGACTTTTTTGTTTGTTTGTTTGTTTGTTTTTTGAGACAGGGTCTCACTATGTAGTTGAGACTGACCTGGAACTCACTATGTAGCCCAGGCTGGTCTCAAACTCATAGCGATCCTCCTGCCTCAGCCTCCTGAGTGCTGGGATTACAGGTGTGCACCACCATGCCTGGCTCAAATCTTTCTTTCCAGGTTCATCTGCAGCTTGTTTCTAACCCACTTTCGGTCTGTGGTAGGGCACAGCTAAAATCCCAGCACTTGAAAGCCTGAGATAGGAGGACCATTGTGATCTTGAGGTTGGCCTGAGATACAGACTGAGTTCAAGGCTAGCCTGAACTACATAGCCAGACCCAAAAGAAAAAGAAACTACAACTACTAAAGGCTGCGTGCTTTCTTCAGAAAAGTCAAGCATCTCTATGACATTATGTTTTTTATTGTTTGCAGACCCTGAACCCTACCTGAAACCAATATAGTCGTACTTCTAGCTCCAAGATTTATTCTTTGTCCTTTTTTTGTTTATATTTTTGTTAAAGATTTACTACAGAGTAATTTGTAATTTGGCCATGTATCTCAATTTCCCCAGGAAGCACTATATCTCAAATGTATTAGCACCTATCCTTCTTAGAAGGAACAGCGTGATATACAAATGACTAAACTGAAGTACATTTGTAAGGTACGTAAAAATTAGACTAAACAAAGTTTCATCCCAAAGCTGAGATTTTCTACATCTTTTCTATGCACTGAAATCTTCTTTGAGGTCCTTGTAGCTATCATTTAACCTTAGAATTAACTCCTATTTCAAAGGGCCAGTTCTGTGTTAAGTAATTTGCAGAGGCTTGAAAAGCCAAGAATTCAAACTCCTGGCAATGAAAGTATAGCAAGTGTTGTCACTGAATTTCTAGAGGAGGTGGAGTAAAAGGCACACTACAGCACATTGGAAAGCTGCAGAGTTCCAGGACATCTGGGATTGATCATTGCAGTAAGATGCCAAAGCAAAGACAGTTCTTACTCCGCACTTTGACATCTGGGCCTTGGCTGCTACTCCTATGGCTTTGCTCAGCAGTTCTTGAGGAATGAGATATAGGCTTGTTTCAGGGAAAGGCAAACCTTTATTGGCTCTGCTATAGCAGAGTCCTTCAAAAGGTTTCTGTCCCTTCATATGGACTTTCTTGGTAGGTCTGGGTCCAGTTGTCATTAACAGAGAGGATGATTAGGCTTTAAGCACCTAAAGAAACTCATGCTACCAGAATCTGAATTAAGTTACACCAGTGTTTCCGAATTTCTTCTCGCTTTTGTGACTCCTGTCAAATTATGGATGAGGAACAATAAAACTGAAAGGAAAATCAACGTCAGGCTACTGAGAAAACAGATTTAGTCTTGCTTTCCTAAAATTTCTCTATGTTTTTAAGGGCTTAAATCCTTAAATTTCCCAGGCTAGCTCAGAACTCCTGGCTTAAGCAATCTTCCACCTTAGCCTCCCAAGTATCTGGGACTATAGTCATGTGCCACTGTGCCTGGTTCTGTTTTTAAATCCAAGCTGAGTAAAAGCTTTTGAGGAAACATCATGCATTTCATCTCTGAAATTACATGTTTGTTCTTTTAGTTTCATAGTTATTACCTTCAAAACATAAAATGTATTTTTTTTCAGCTTTAATTGAGTTTATTGGTACATTTTAGGGATACAGTACAGTTACATTCATTGTTGGGGTCTTGTACCTCTACATGACAAGTCTTGATTCTCATTTTTTCCCTTTACCCCTGCCCTCCCTTCACCCCCTCCTCCCCTCCCCATCTACAAACACTTTATTTCCATCTTTTCCATAAAATGTATTTTAAATATGTTCAAAGATTCAGATTCTCCACCAAATTCCCAGACACATAGCATATGATCCTACTGGCCTATAATAATTGAGTGTACTCATTGATTTTGTATAAATCCATTTCATACCTATCACACTGTGTCATCAAAGACTTTATCTTACAGGATTTGGCTATAATGTTCAGCAATGAAAGGGATATTATAAATAATAACTATCACTGCAGCTGACTCCTATAATATGAGTTCTAAGGTACTATATAGAATCACTTGCCTATCCACTGGCTAAATCCCTTACACAGATAGAATTCTGCCTTATTAGTAACAATGACAAGACTGAATAGCCCTACTGGTTGAATCAGAGAGAGAAAGAATGCTATGCATATATTCACATTGCTCATCTGGTTGATGGCCAGTGCCAGAACTCACCTCTGTATTAGGGTAAGAAGGCTTTTTGTCTCTCTGCTTTTACTATGATCACTTCCATATATAAGTATTTGAATCATCAGGCACTGTGGGTAAATGAGAAACAACAGGTTAAAGAGACTCTGATAGCAAAGTTTTTGATTGCAAACCAAATTAAAGAGAAGAACTGGGATATCCCAAGTTGACATTTGGAATGCCTGTAGTAATATCCCTAGTTCCCCACCAAGGAGAAAAAGGAATCTGCATTGAAGGTTCTTTAGTCACCTCCTTCATCCCTTATGCTGTACGCACACTCCACTTTACTGAACTCGCCATTGCCAATCATGGCTGCAGATAACCAGGGTAACAGGGCCCCACTCCTTAAAACAGGGCTGAACTAGTTCCCACCAGAATTTCCCAAATAGCTGTAACTAAATGGATACAGATAAATGACACTTATCCCAAAGCTGCCTTGTATTCTCATGCTGCATTACTGTACTCAGGCAGTTTTCCTTTTTAAACTTTATTGCTAAACTTTGCTTCCAGCCAAGAGGAGACAGTAAGAATCAGATTCACCATCCACCTGAAACAACCAAAAAGAAATAAAGAAAAGGAAAACAGAAAGAATGCATGAAACAATTTTCAAGACACTGGACATCAAACAACAAAAGAGCACGATCCCTGAGAGAGGGAATGCAAATGAGGTAAACCCTGTGATTGCTCAGATGACTGCTTTGGGTATTCTGGATCATAACACAGGTTAGCATGAATAAATGGAGCTCACCAGACTCCCTCATAAAGCTGAGAGTTCCAGGAAACTCTGAAGACAGAGTCTTAAGCAGAATATAGCTTCACAGAAAAAGAACCATGGATCTCCACAATGGTTCCTCTCAGCAGAGAACTGATTGACACATGCATGAAAGGAAACTGCCCAAATCTGGGGAAAGAAGCTTCTGAAAGACTGAAGGAAACAGGGATATGTTGGTGCCTGTTCCCACAAGCCAAGCTGGAAAGTGTCCTTGTTCATGGATCTTTGGATGAGATACTCAAAAGGCTCGTATCTCAGGAATAGAGGATAACTAGCCATTTTCTAAATGGTGTCTAGTCTCATCTAAAAAACCTTAAAAGCAAAACACTAAGGGTCCAAGTTTTCAAGTAATTTAACTGGCATCAACTTTGTTCTGGAAAATGAAATTTGAGGATGTTTATAAGAAAACAAAAATATCCAACACCTGACAAGATAAAATACACAATGTTGGGCATCAAAACAGATTAGTAGGCATTCAAATGAATAGATTAGTGAGAAAAAAACTAATCAATCCAATTCAGAACTGACACAGGTATTAGAAGTAGTGAAGAAGTACATTAAAACTAGTATTGTAACAATTCCATGTGTTAAAAAGATAAACAGGATATATATACATATATATATATGTATGTATATATATCTATAAAGTGTGTGTGTGTGTGTGTAAACATATGTATATCCTCAAGTCAAAATTCTGAAGGTAAAAATTACAATGTCTGATAGGAAAAAATATCCTGGATGAGATTAATAGAGAAGAAAAGAAAAAAAAGACATAACAATGATCTAAGTTGGATCAGAATATAAAATATAGAAGTGCAGATGAGATGAGCACCCAATCATCTATGTGGAAAATCTACAAAACAGCTACTAGAATAATGAGGTTAGCAAAGTTATGAAATATAAGGTCATTATACAAAAAATCAATTTTATTTTTATATTCCAACAACAAGCAAACAGAAAATGAAATTCAAAATTGGTAGATTTAAAATAACATCAAAATACAAACAACTTAAATCTGAAGAAAGATGCATAAGACCTGTACATTAAGAACAGTAAAACGTTACTGAGAGAAGCATTAAAATTACATAAATGGAGTGGCACAACATGTTCCTGGGTGAGATGAATAAATATTTTAAAAATATCAATTCTCCAAAATGTTATCTATGCATTCTATGCAATTTCAGTCAAAATCCTAGGAGGTGTTATTTAAAAAATGAATACAGAGATTCCAAAATTCCTCTGGAAATGCAAAGACTCCAGAATATGGTCAGCAACACTGACAGTGCTGGGACTGTAACTCAATGGTACAATAGCTGCCTATCATGCACGAGGCCTTGGGTTCGATCCCAGATACCAAGAAAAAAGAAGTAGAAAATAACCCAATTTCAAGTTTTAAATCTATAGCAATCAAGATAGCATGTATTAGCATGAAAATAGATCAATGAAACAGAAGACTCGGAAATACACATGTAAGCGCATGTACATACACACACACACACACACACACACACACACACCAATTTTTGTCGAGGATGCAAAGAAAACAACATAGATGCTATACAAAACAACCTGGATGAATCTGAAAATATCTCCGCTGAGTGAAAGAACCATATAAAAGTGTAAACTGTAGGCCAGGAATGTAGCTCAGCAGAGCAGCTTCTCCCTGGCAAGTGCGAGTCCCTGAGTTTGATTCCCAGGACACCCCCCGCTACTACCAAAAAAAAAAAAAAAAGTGTAAACTGCAAAAGCTTTCATTTTTTACATAAAATTCCTGGAAAATATAAGTATATCTACAGCGAGAAAAGAACAGTTGTTGCCAGAGGGTAGTGTTGGTGGGGAGATAAAGAATTACAAAGGGGCACGCGGAAACTTTTGTAGGTGGCTGTTAAATTCATCATCTTGATTTAGTAAAGAATTCACAGGTGTATGAGATGTAAATAGTACACATCAGATACATGTAGTGTATTGTACGTCAATTAATCTTGTCCCATCACAAGATTATAACTTAAATGCCTTTTCTAAACCTTCTCACTCCCACCCTGCAACATTTAAATTGGATTTCTTTTATATAAAATAAAGCCTGAACTGTCCAGGAGAAAAGGTCAGATGTAAGTATCACTAGAAATCCTTTATGATATATTCCGTCTGCCAAATGGGTTTCCTTTCAGCATCTGAAGTCGATGCCCTCTCTCCCTTTCTTTCATTCTGGGAGAGAAGTCCGTTCTTTCACTGACTTTCAGTCTTAGAATTGAGCAACACAGCTCAACATCAACACTTTCAGACTCTGTTCGCTCCATTATTTTTTATGTGAACTTGAATTTTATTAGATGTGTTGCTTCACCAGAACCCTCTCCTTCACTTTTAAAATGTTTCCTCTCACTTTTTGGCCTCAAAGTTGTCATCCTTGCATTTTAAAGTTTTCTCCTAACTTTCGGCCCCCATCAGTTGCCACCCATGTGTTCACGCTTTTCTTAAAGAAGCTATTCTGGTTCCGAGAATTTATCTTCAAAAAGAGTTTATTTTCCTCTGGATCTTCAAAATAAGGTCCCCTTTCTCCTCTTATTTACCATTTTATGTTTACATAAAGTTAACCAAAAATGAGGAAAAATCTGCCTGGACCTGACATTTGCCAGTGTACTTCTGTGGATTGTTTCTGACTTTGTTCTCTGCTCACTTAAGCATCTTTACTGATTTTTCCTCTGGGTTTGAGAAAATTTAGGTTTTATGTAGAAACATTTGTACCTATTTTACGAAGTCTTCAGTATCAATATCCTGACTGGCGGTACCTCTTAGAAAGAGAAGGGATAGGGAGGAGGAAGGAGGGAGGGAGGGAAGAAAAGAAAGAGGGGGAAAGAAAGGAAGAGAAGGGGCAGGGAAAGGTTCTATACATACATAATGTCTTACATTTTGCCAATAACTCCAGGAGAAAATGTAACAAAACCAGTCAGAATTTTCCTTTCTCAGCTCATCTTCCTTAGCAGGTGAATTGCCTTTCTGAATTCTCCTTTGGCAAAGCAGATCCTGCCCGTGTTATAAAAAGTTTCAGCTACTTTTTCACTACAGTCACCATAGCTGATGACCTGGGACTTCAGGGAAGCCTTTTTCCATCTGTAAGCCTCCTAGGGGATTTAAAAATTTTTTAAATCAACTTGGAAATTCTGAAGGAACATGCAAGTTTTATGTCCATGGAGGAGGCGTTCTATGACACAACTGACGGAAGTCAGTTATGATGTAGCACCTAAGTTAATGTGTTTCTATTAAGAGTTAAAGTTATAAGCTAATAATTAATAAGTTAATGCATATGTATTTTATTATTATTTAATTTTCTTGGCTATTTTATGAGATAGGAATCATTATACTTATTTTTCAGATGAAGGATTAAGGACAAATTAAAGCTAGGGATCTTGTCCAAGATCATACAACCTACAGATGACAGTGTCAAGATTCAACACCAGAATTCTGAATTCCATAGTTCTTGGTCTTTTATTTAACCTTAATTATTTATTTAAATCCTCAGAAAAACTGGAATAGTAGAATGAATATGAAACTTTCACCTAGATTCACAAATGGCTATAATTTCTCCATATTTATTTGGTTTTCTCTTTAAGAAAATATACATATATAGGGCTTGGGATTTAGCTCAGTTATGCTGCCTGCCTCGAAAGCAGAAGGTCCTGAGTTTGATCCCTGGTTCCAAAAAGAAAGAAAGAAAGAAAGAAAGAAAGAAAGAAAGAAAGAAAGAAACAAAATATACACACATAAAGATGAATGCATATATACATATAAGCTTTATAAACTTTGTTGAAAATAAGTTGTAGTCATCAAGATACTTTAGTACTTAAGAACATGTCTTTTTAGAACAAGAAAATTCTTTATACTGTATAACTACAATAATAGTATCACTTAATAAATTTTACATCAATGAGCTGGGGATGTAGCTCAGTGGTAGGCTGCTTTCCTAGCATACACAAGGCCCTTGGTTTGACTCTTAGCACCACTAAAATAAAAGATTCATTAGAAATCTGTTTTATGGGCTTGGGATGTAGCTCAGCAGCAGAACACTTGCCTAGCATGCACACAGCTCTCAGTTCAATCTCCAGCACCATAAAAAAAGATAAATTTAAAAATCAATTTTACATGGATACAATACTATTAACCTAACATATATGCCATATGTAAAATTTTCATTTGGCCAAATAATTTTCTTTATAATTAAAAAAAATCTAGTATTTAATCAAAACATACATTACACTTAGTTTTTATATTTTTAAGTCTTATTTTATCTGTAACAATTCTCCTGCACCTTCTCTTTTAGTTGCATTATTTTTGGGTTTTTTTTTAATACAGGTTCTTGCTGTGTAGCCCAGGTTAGCCTTGATCTAATAGCAATCCTCCTGCCTCAGCCTCCTGAAGGCTGGGATTATTTACATGTGCCACTATGCCTGGCCTCACTTTCTCTTTTGTAATAATGACTTTGTTAAAAAGTAAGGCCAGTTGTCTTTTAGTCCAGTGCTAAAGGAAGGAAGGAAGGAAGGAAGGAAGGAAGGAAGGAAGGAAGGAAGGAAGGAAGGAAGAAAAAGAAAGAAACAAAGAAAGAAAAAGAAAGGAAGAAAGAAGGAAAGAAATTATTTTGAGAGAGTGAAAAGATTTAGTTATTGGTACTTCTTGAGAACTACACATTAATTACATTGCACATATTGTCTATATGGTCATGCACTAACAAAACATTTCTTCAAAATGAATTTGAACATGTAATCATCATCCTTTACATACCACATTTAATAATAAATACAAAAAGGATGTCCATTGCTGCTTTCCAGGAAACATTACTAAAAATTCGGGAATCTCAAGGCTCTATAATATCTTTGCATTTTTTAGAGGAGGAAAACTTGCATATAATTAGATTATTTCCCTGTTTATCTTTTCAGTATACAAGTCTTTTGCCTCCTTAGATAAATTTATTTCTATTTTTACTCTTTCTGATGCTATTGTGAATGGTATTGTCTTCTTTCTTTTTCAAATTATTCATTATTTAGCACCCAGAAATGCAAGTGACTTTTGTATATTTAGTCTATTAAATGGATGAATTTATCTAATAAACATGTGTAGAATTAGGTTTTTTACATAACACTGTATCATTTTGCAAACAGATAATTCTACTTCTTCCTTTCTATTTGGATGCTTTTTTTTTCTTGCCAAATTGCTTTGGCTAGTACTTCCAATATAGTGTTGAAGTAGTGAAAGTAGTCATCTTTGGCATGCTATTAATCTAAAAGAAAGGGCTTTCAGTTTTTCAACAGTGAATATGGGATCAACTATGAGTGTTTGATATACTGCCTTTTATCATGCTGAGTTAATTTCCTTTTATTCCTAGGCTCTTCACTGTTTTTTTTTTTTTTTTTTTTTTTTTTTTTTTTTTTTTTTTTTTTTTTTTTTTTTTTTTTTTTTTTTTTTTTTTTTTTTTTTTTTTTTTTTTTTTTTTTTTTTTTTTTTTTTTTTTTTTTTTTTTTTTTTTTTTTTTGTACTGGGAATCAAACTCTGGTCCTTCTGCTTGTGAGGCAGGCTGCAGAACCACTGAGCTAAATCCCTGGCCCCTCTTCACTGTTTTTAATCCTGAAAGGTACAGAATTTTGTCCAAGTTTTTGCATTTTTAAGATCTTATTATTTTTATCCTTTGTTAAATTAGTGTTTTACATTGATAGATTTTTATATGTTAATGTAGTGATACCTCCATTCATGAACAAACTAAATTGGAATAAGACCTGAATCAAATTCAGTGATTAAATTCAATGTTGACCTTATGTAGAAATTTGACTTGGTTCTTATCCAATTCAGTTTGTGGCCAGAATCATGGAAAGAATTAAGTTTGTGAGCAGGGTACTTCTGTGTTTATAATAGTACCTTTTTTGTAGTTCTATAATTTTTTTAATGTGAAAACAAAATTGTGCCTAATAAGAGAAGAATGTCAGAGGGGAACACCATTATGAAAGAAAAAAACTAGCTAGATCTAAAAGGTGGAAGCCAATTTTTATTTAAGCTATGAAATGAATAAGTTAGAGTTTATCTATGTCTTGGATATAAAGGATTTCATGTACAAAGACCAAAGAAAAATGCTTTTTTTATAAAAATCCCACCCATCACCAGCCCTGTGTGTTATTTCTTGTTTTACCTGGGATTTGTCTCAGGTCCAGTTTATGAATTGTGATCTGAAAAAAGGTTGCCCAGGTCTAATAAACAAACTAGGGATTATGTCTATGAATTAGACATATTTACCTGTTTTTTTTCCAATTTGGGCAAGCCATTTGCAAAATTCTTCAATGGTGGTCAATGTTGCACAATTCTTTGTGCCCAGTGTTGCTTGAAATGCATTGATACTTTTTACAAAATATACCTCAACAGCATCTGAAAAAAAATTATTTAAGGCAAGCTGATAGCCTTCACAATTGTCTAATACCCTCTTTGGCTCAAATGACATTTTTATATTAAAGTTAATTCCTGCTCTCATCTCAGGTCTCTTATGGACCATTGAAATGTCCACCATATGATCTGATAGCATCAGATGATGTTCTCAGGATGAAATTCATAGCTATTAAGTAGAAAAAGAAGGCCTCTGTATGAATAATTTTATCGTTTTTACAAACCAAAATAAATTCCAGGTGCACTGCAAGGCTATAGATTTTAGCTAAAACTCTGATACAGATCATTATTGTCTGAGGTTCTCTTCTTCTCTCTGTCCCTCTCTCTGAAAGAATGTTATGTTTAAAAGTATTTTACATATATAATTATTACAGATGAAACACCACATTTCTGGATTATTATGGCTTTCTAGTAAGGCTTGAAGTGATGTGATATCAGTCCTCCAACTTTTTTCTTCTCCTTCAATGTTATGTTGATTATTCCACACATTTTTTCCTCTCATATAAACTTTACAGTAAGTTTCCTGTGTCCAAAAAATAACTTGTTGGTACAGTATTGGGTTGAATCTGTAGATTAAGTTGAGAAGAACTGACATCTTAGCAATATTGAGTCTTCTTATCCACAAACATGATCTGTTAAATGCTTTGATATCATATTTTGTAGTTTTTCTTATAGATATTTTGTGCACATTTTAGTAGATTCATATATTTTATTTCTTTGAGTGCTAGTGTACATGGAATTTTTAATTTCATATTATACTTTTTCATTACCAGTGTATAGGACAGAAATTGACTTTTGTATATTAATCTAATATCCTGCATACTTCCTATAATCATTTATTAGCTCCAGGAGATTTTCTGTTGTCTTTGTTGATTCTATCAGATTTTCTAGTTATAGTATATCTACAAACAAATAAGTTTTATTTCTTCCCTCCTGAAACAGTAAAGTACACCTTTGATTTCCTTATTTTATAGCATTAGCTAGAACTTCTAGTATGATATTGAAAAGCAGTTTTCCTGATCTCAATGGAAAAGCTTATACTTTCTCAACATTAAGAATAATGATGTAGTTTTTAAAAAACAGATGTGTTTGTTTTCCATTCCTATAACAAAATACTTAAAGCTAGGTACTTTATGCTTTTTAAAAACAGCGGTTTATTTAGCTTCTATTTTTGGAGGCTGAAAATCTAAACAGTATGGTGCTGGTTCTGGTAAGGGCTCTCCTGGCTACATTCCCATCCTGGTGGGAGCAAGAAGGAGAGATCATATGGTGAGACAGGAAGCCAGAAAGTAGAACAGTAAGAGCTAGTCTTACTGTCTTATAATCACCCTCTTGCAAAAACTACCAGGGTCATTCAAATATTACATTAACTTCTTCCAAGGGCAGCACTTCCTCCCACGGAGTCTTTAACCTCCCACTAGGGCTCATCTCTTCAGGTCCCAGCAATCCTTACTCAGTGCCACACTGGGCATCAACTTTCAACATATGAACTTCAAGGGGACATACTCAAGCCATACCAACTGTCTTTATCTAGTAGAGGGAATTCTGTTCTATCCCTAGTTTTCTGAGTTTTCATCATGAGTGCTGGGATTCTGTCCAATGGTCTTTCTGCATCTAGTGATATGATCATGTGACTTTTCATCTTTATTCTGTTAGTCTAATGAATTAAATTATTTTCAAATGTTGAACTATTATCTGAACTTTCTGATCTGCAGTATGAGATCTGACCTTAACTTCAGGAAATTATTAATCATTATCAGATCAAATATCTCCTCTGTTATTTTCTTCTCTTCTCCTGTTACTGACATTTCAGGCATGCTATATTCTTCTGTAGTTGTACTACAGGTTTTAGTATTTTTCTTTTTATCAATCTCTTTTCTCTCTTTCAGTTTTTGAAGTTTTTATTGAGATATTCTAATTTTTTAAAATTTTTTTATGGTACCAGGGATCAAACTCGGGTCCTTGCACTTCCAAGGCAGGCACCAGAACTACTGAGCTAAATCCCCAGCCCAAGATATTCTAAATAAAAGGCATTCTTCATTTTTTATAATGATTTTAATCTCTAATGTTTCTTTTTGAGTCTCAGTATTTCAATCTACTTACAATGCCTACTTGTTTTTGTTTATCCATTAGAATCTTTAACATATTAGTCATAGTTATTTTAATTTTTGTCTGATAATAATTCCATCTCTGCCATATTTGAGTTTGGTTCAGATTCTTATGTTTCTTCAAATGGTTTCTTTTGGTAGAGTTTTTTGTTTTGGGTTTTTTTTGTGGTACTGGGGATCGAACTTGGGTCCTTGAGCTTGCGAGGCAGGCTCTGGAACCACTGAGCTAAATCCCCAGCCCAAATAATTTGGCCATTTCTTTTTCTTTCTTTCTTTTTTTTTTTGTACCAGGGATCAAACTCAAAGTCGGGTCCTTGCGCTTGCAGAACTGCTGAGCTAAAGCCCTAGCCCATCAAATGGTGTCTTTTGACTTTTAGTATGCCTTATAATTTTTCCATGAAAAATTTTTCCGTGAAAGCTGGACATGTTTCATTGTGCAAGTAAGCACTGAGTAGTGTGGTACAGGGTGTGAGGGAAGGGGAATACTCTCTAGTCCTATAATTTTATCTTGGTCTAGTCAGCCTATAAATTATCTCTAGGCTGTGAACTTGACAAATGATTATCAGTATTTTACCCCTTCCTCTTTTTCTTTTGTCTGGTACCAGAGATCAAACTGCTTGTGACGTAGGCATGGTACCACTGAGCTAAATTCCTGGCCCTTCTACTCCTTCCTTAATGGAGACAGGATGGATAGTGGATTGGAGTGGGTATTTCCATTTTCTAGTGCTAAATGCTACAAGGAGCTGGAGTTGGGTATTTTCTCTTCTCCAAGTCAGTCAACTCTGAAAAATTCAATTATTAAAAATTTTATTCTTTAAAATATTTTTAGGGAAGGTGAGGATTTAGCTCAGCGGTTCTGCCTCCTGCCTCACAAGCACAAGGTCCTGAGTTCGATCCCCAATACCAAATAAACAAAACAAAAATTTAGGGAAAACTGGCTTTGTTACTTAAGAAGAAAATGTTCTGGAGAGATTTTGAAATGGTTACTTTTCCTCTTCCCCTGACAGAAGCATAAGTACTTTTTTTTCTAACATCTACTTTGAGAATCTAGTCAAGCTCCTAGAAGTAAAATTCATAAAACTATGGAGACCCTTTTAAGACTGGATATCAGATTTTGCCACACTGACCTTCAAGCATTTTGTCATCACTGATTTAGGTTCCCCTGCCTTGGTGTGGTCCTGTGGAGACAGGTTTCTATTTTGGCATTCTGTATTTCTCTTCAATTCCCCACCAATTCAGGGGTTATTGTTTTGCCCTATGATCTCACTTTTCTGACAGAAATAGGAAGAATGGTTCATTTCCCAGTTTGCTTTTTACTTGCTGTTAATACATGTGATGATCTCCAAGGCCCTTACATGCCAGACTAGAAATGGGAAATAATTTTCTGAGGTTTTAATGCTTTTTAGTCTTAGTTTAGATTCCTGGGGATAATCCTCCCATAGTGCTGAGTTTATAGGCCCAATTTAATGTCACTTCTTAATTGTAAAATTCCCTGGTATTTTCTACATGTTTTCTGTAGATAGAAACCACATTATTTCTTCCTAAGCTGTATTTCTTTTATTTCTTTTTCTTGTCTTACTGAGTTAGTGAATATTTCTGAATAAGAAATTGTAAAAACATACATCCTTGCTTTGCTGTTGATCTTAAGGGATCATTTACCATGAAGTATAATGTTAGCTGTCAGATTCTCAATGTGCCTTCTATCAGATTAAGGAAGTTCCTTTCCACCGTGGATTGATGTTAAATTTTATCTACTGCTTTTTCTGCATTAATTGATAAGGATTGTGTGATTCTTCATCTTTGGTCTGTTAATACAGTAAAGGATATTGACTGAAGTTGGAATACTAAAACAGCCTGACATTCGCAAGCAAAAACAAAAAACAAAACAAAACAAACACACACAAAAAAAAACCCCTTACTTGTTCATGGTATATTATTCTTTCCTATATATTGCTATATATTGTATTAAGGATTTTTCTATATGCTTGAAAATATTAGTCTATAATGCTTTTTTTTGTTTGTTTTTTCCTTTCCTTGTAATGTCTTTGCCCAGTTGTGGTATGAGGGTAATGCTAGCCTCACAAAGTTAGTTAGAAAGTGTTCCCTCCTGTTGTATTTTCTGGAGGAGATTATGTAGAATTGGTGTTATTCCTTTCTTAAATACTTACTAGGTAGAATTCCACAGTGATGCCTCTGCACCTGGAGATTTATTGGTAGGTTAACTATAAATTCATTTTTTTTTTTGAAAAGTAAGGATCTATTCAGGTTATCCATTTATACTGGATGAGTTGTTTTAAATTTACAGAGCTTTGTGACAGACATAGTTTTAGATATTTTTGTAATTTAATCTCTTAACCTTGTCTTTCATGATATAGCTTTCTGTGCTTCAAGTTTTCCTCTAATTTTTAATTTTAGTAAATTCATTCCAGGATATATTTTCTTCTGGCTGATTTGTAAACTTCAATGTACAACATTTTGATATATCTGTAATTTAATGAGTAATGTGACCTAAAAATAAATGTTTCCTTTTTACATTAAGTTAGTATGCAAGAAAAAGGTAAGTAAGCCTTTGGAATCTCCCAAAATTATGTGTGATTTTTTTCTCAGATAAAAAGCTAAACATTTCTACATATTTATAAATATATTAAATTTCTTATAACAACATTACTTTTTTTAAAAAAAACCTTTACTATACAAGGAGTTCACACACTGTGATCATACAAAAGGAAATTTTAAAAGGAGAAAACAATTCACTAGAAGATACAATCAGAAAATATTCAGTGAACATTTCTACTTAAAAGAAAGAGTAAGTGTCCATTAACATGTCAAACCTTCTTCAAACTGGAGAAACATTTAACAATATGGGGAATACAAGAATGAAAAAATGTGAGATATAAGACAATCTCTACAAATCTCTTTCCTTCTTTCCTTTTCCTCCTATAACTTGAAAATAGCATCACCAAAATGGATTACTTTTAGGAAGAGAAAATAGATATTTAAAAATGTTCTAATTGCTTTCTTCACAAATCCTACATTCTTTCTGAGAGGGCATTGACTCTATCAGGGTCTACTAATCTTATCAAGCCAGCTGGGAACGATACATTCTTCCCTCATCAGTTCTTTTATATCTCTCCCAAGCCATTCACTTCAAAAAGATGACCTTGCCAGACAAGGGACTATTGCTGAAGGACAAATTAACCACTTGGCTTTCCTTTAGGCTTTTCAGGACCTCACTTTTGAATATGTCAAGAAAATTCTGACTGCTACAAACATTATTTTTAGTAAGCCAGAGGAAGGTTCAAGGGATTGAGAGTGTAGGAAGATGGGAGGAGGACCTAATGGCTTCTTTTTAGATCACTGCATTTCCTAAAAAACCAACATATCACAAGTCATATTCATAGTGTGTATGATGTATACATTTTATAAATGTGAATTTTGCTGAGGTTATAAGGGAATAAAGGAAACAGAAAATATATGATGTTATTGTTCTGATGCTCTAATTTGGGGAATATCACCAGCTCCAGATCAATGCGTAATGAATTTTATATAAAATCATAACTATCTTAATTTTTCCATAGAAGGAATGAATAGCTAATTATAATCTTACTTATAAATACATCATTCACTAATATGCTTTCGTAAGTCACTGGGAAATAATAACTCCAAAGAAACTTTTCTACCTACCCTTGTGCTGGGGCTCTCCAGACATGGCATAAGTTTGGCTAATAATGTGCCTGCCTCTGCAGTTTGGGGGCTGATTTCAGTGAAGGAAGAAACACATATAGAGTAAGCCTGGAAAAAAAGAAAATAATGACAGGGCAACTACTCAAATGTTAGAAACTCACTGTGGAATTTCTAATCTGTTTCACAGAATTGCCAGTTAATCGGGGAGTTAGATGAAGGATGATGGTTTAGTATTTCATTTCATTGCTGTGGTTAAACACCTGGGGAAGGGAAGCAACTTAAAGGAGGCAAGGTGTATTTTGGCTCATGGTTTAAGAGTTGTCAGTCCCTGGTTGGCCCACTCCATTGCTTTAGGCCTATAGCATGGAAGAAGCATCATGGTGGGAGGGGTGGTAGAAGAAAGATGCTCACTTAATGATAGCCCAGAAGGGGGGAGGAGGGAGAGAGAGGGAGAGGGAGAGAGAGAAAAATGGGGTCTAGAACAAGATACACCTTTCAAAGGCACACTCTCAGTGACCTACTTTTTCCATCTGGGCCCCACCTCCTACCAGCCCAGTCAGCTACAAATTCATCATTGAGTTAATCCATTAATGAGATCAACATCTCCTTGAACACTGCTGCACTGGCGATCAAATCTTCAAACCTGAGTTTTGGAGGACAATTCCTACTTAAACCATAACAAATGACTCTGAGCCCTAGAGCAGTTATTTTGTAGCTATGAGTTTTCAGCAAGTCCTTTTGCCTTATTATGCCGAAGAAATATGGTTTCTGCTAATTAAGAAAGATTAAATAAATCAGTGTATACAAAGCACTAGGCACAGTACTAATTCCATGATAAGTTCTTTTTTTTCTTTTTCATACTGGGATCGAACTCAGTACTTCATGCTTGCCAGGCAGGCGCTGTGCCGCTGAGCTAAATCCCTGGCTAGTAAGTTTTTAATAAATGTTAGCTAATATTATTTTTACTAGGCTTCACAGAAAAAAATAAAATTATAACCTTAGCTCAGCCTCTCAAGAGTCTGGTATTAAAGACAGTTATAAAGCATGGACCCTAGAAATATACTACCTGAAACCCTATCAAAACCCAGCCATTTATTGTGATATAAAGTAGGTCACTTCTTAGCCTCTTGAAATGCAAAACAGGGATGATGAAAATAGCATAAGTCACAAAGGGTTATTATAAATAGCATACATATATGTAAAGTGTTTAGGACACCACTTGGCAAATAGAAAGCATTGAAGAAATATAAACTTTTATTTTTGTGTGTGTGTTCACATGGAAAGAGTAACAGGAAGGAGAAAGAAAAGTAGAAGTATCTAGTCTATACCCAACAGCAAGAAAGCCACCCTGCTTAATATTTCATAGGCCAAACTCTGAGGTGTTTCAGGGGCCTGAAGGGATATGAGACAACACTTTAGAGGCAAGAGTGGAGTTTTTGTAAATACAGGCTCCAAGATCAAGTTTTCTGAGTTCAAGTCCTTGCTTTGACACCTGTTTGCTGTATAGGTTTAGCTGAATTAGCCATTAAGCTCTGTGCTTCATTTTTCCTTACAATGAAGTAAAACTGGTATCTACTGCACAGGGTTATCATCTGGATTAAATGAATTAATTCATCCTCAGGTGCACATAATAAAAACATGCCATAAATTTCAACTCATGATTTTTGTTGTTGAAAAACACTGATATTTATTGTTTTATCCATTCTGATCTCACCACTGCTTTCAGAAAGAACCGAACTCAAAACTCAGACTGCTTTCTCTATAAGCCCTAGAGTGCTGCCTTCAGAGCAGCATTCCCTAACATTTCTCTATTGCGTGATGTTTACAGTCTTGGACTGTCAGACTGTCTGCAATAAGTTTCCTATGCTACAGGAAGTGTTTTGCCCAGTTTGAGGCTATGGAAGATACTGGAAGCCATAAGCAGAATTCTTATTTAGAAGAGAAAAAGGGGAATTTAACTAGTAGTTTCAAGTATACGCTACATAAAGTACATACCTTAAACTGTGATTCCTATGTGTTGGTTTCTTTCCCCCTGAGCATTGTGAAATTAGTTACCCCAAGTGAAACTCCTTTTTGTTAGTTTAACCTCAGACTTGGAATTACAATTAGCTGGATTAGTATAGAGGACAAATGAAAGCATTGTACCAAAATACTCTTTTTTGTTTAAATGGCTCTTTGTTGAAGACTTAAGTTCAGTTGCTTTGATGAATTTTTCCTTGGAGTAGACTCACACTTGGTTCCCTCTTCTCAGCACCGAAAGATGGGAAAAAACCTGGGTGGGGAAGCACTGTCTCCTAATGAGGTCACACAGCCGCTATGCTCACCTGAGTCAATGTTCTTTGTCTATGTCACTTAAAGTTGTTGATGGACACTTATGGAGATCTGGAGGGAAGTTAGGGTTAAAATGGAACTAATTCCCCTCGTATGTTGTGAAAAGCCCAAACTTCCCTGACCCTGGGGACTGGGGCAAACAAGGCTACTCTCTGCCGGGATTCCAGCCAACTCACCAACCTGTTTCAAGTACTGGATGGCCTGCTTGTGGTTCCTCCTCAACTGCTCTATTTAAGCAATCTCCTTATACAGTTTGATCAGATCTGATGTGCCATCACCCTTGGCAGCAATAACAATGCCAACTGCCTTTTCAAAATATGCCAGAGCTAGGTTCAACCTGTGGATAGCCAGGGAGGCTCTACAAGAAAAGAAATGAAGTCACAGAGAGGTGATTTACTTTGCAGACTCATAGGAATGAATCCTAAAATTCAAAGAACGATCTGGCTTAAAAATCTAGATTTATTGTAAATAGACTCCCACGACCCTATATTTTACCCATCAAATTCCACTGCCTACCATTTATTTAAACCATTAATAGAGATGTGCTATCATCTAAGGTTTATATAAAAGTAAATGGTAAAAAATGGTAGCTGGTAAATCAGAAGATAGAATAATTTATCCAACACAGACTCTCTAAAATCAAAATAAAATTGTATTACTTCTGTTTCTCTGCCTTTCAGGCTAAAGAAAGTTTTTGTTTTGTTTTGTTTGATTTACTTTAGATAAGAAATGACAGAGAAAACACTGTAACTATCCTCCAAAGGGAGAGGGTGGCTAAATAAATTATGGAATATCATATGTTAAAATACTTTAGAGAACTGTGTTTAGTTTTAGATTAACAATATGGAGAGGTAATCAAAATAAAATGAATATAATATATAAGACAACTTAAAATATGATACTGAAATGGCTAGGCAAATGTTCATATCAGTTACATCTGGATGTCTGAATTTTCAAATTTTCCACAACAAAACTGAGAGCATAATTGTTTTAGATAGTATCTTATTGTGATTATCTTTTCAGAAACAGGAATGCATATCAAGAACAAGTGTACATCAAAGTTTATTCTGATGGTTAATAACTTTATCAAACTCTAGGAGCCAATATTTCCTTGAAAATAAAGCACAACTAAACATATCTAAATGATAGTCTTGTGAAGATTAAATATGTAAATTCACCTAACATATAGTAGACACATATTCAGAACTACTTCATTCTTCCCCCTTGCCTTATGTTTGTATTCCCAAGGTACATTTTAAAAAATTACTTCACTGTCATTCTAGCAATAGTCACAATTGTTTCAAACCGGGAGGTTTATCTTTTCCTTGAAGATTAGGATTAATATAGAAAAGAGCACTATTATGTTATTCCATAATTCTTTGTTAAAAATATTTTTTAATCAATCAGAACATTATTTCCTTTGACCATAAGACCAGAATATAGAATGATAGTGGCTCTCATTAAGAGCTTGTAAGGCAATATTAGCAAGTTGCCTGATCCAAATATTCTTGCTTCAGTTTCCCTACCCTCAAAATAGGAAAATGTATCTAACCTCACTAGATATTTGGTCAATATCAAGTATAATTCAGTGTGGTACAGAAGGAATTCTGATGCTCCAGTTAAAACCCAGACTCTTCTATTAGTTGTCACTATGAATTAATCGTTCTGTACTTTATAAGTAAAATGTAAAATGAAAAATAATAAAAAGTATACTCACAGGCTAAGGAGAGGATTGAATAAATAAGTTATGTACGTACTGGGAATGGTATCTAGTAAATAAGTTAGCCTCTGACACTTAGAACAGTGCATGCACAAAGTACTCGATAAATATCATGGAATAAATGAATGAAGTAAGCACTAGGATTCCTTCTGACAAAGAAACAAGGCTTTCCTTCACATAAGGCAGAAAAAATTAACCACTGCCCTGTGTAACAGCCTTACAGATTGATCAGACTCTAATTTATGGCCCTATGGACTTAAGTCAATGGTTTGATTTAGTTCTGGACATTCCAACAACTCCCCATCATTTTGCATTTGACTTGAGGATTCATGATTGTTTAGAGGAGGCAGACATGATGCATGCATTTCATTTATTCAGTCATCTGCTCTAATATGCCAAATACTTACAGTTTTGGAAACAGACTGATTTCAAGGATGTAAAGATATTTGAAAAATCTAGAGAAAGGTAAACTTTTCATTATTTTTTTTCCTCTGATAACCTAGGCCCACTCTCATTTCTAAATATTCTGATTCTCAGAGGATCCCTAACTCAACTGCAAAACAGTTAAGACTTGTTCTGGCTTGAACAAATTCCATGAACTTTGTTTCTATAACGAACAGAACTTCCCTTAACAACACATGTGCTATTCACAGGTTTCATGGCTTCCAATTAAGCATCTCCATTTCATGTTTCTTTCCCTAAGATGTCATACTCTTAAAGTGGGCAAAAGTAGCAGATCATTTGGAAAATAAACATATAATTAGTCCTAGAAGAAGCGTGAGAGGCAGTATAAGGAATGTCCAAAAGTCAGTGAGTTTAGATTACAGATTTAACACTAATAAGATAGGTTACCTTACACAATTTGTTTAACATCAGAAGACTCCTTGTCCTTGTCTTCTCTTTAATGAAACTGTGTCAACGGTGGTTACAAGGATTAAATTCAGCAGTACGTGGTAAGTTTGGAGCAGAGTATACATTTGACAAATGTAAGTCTCTTTTATTTTCATTTTGAGTGTCTTGGCTTTTTGTTTTGAATAACTTTCTAGAGTGTAGAACATCATGTAATTCCAGCTCTCATTTGTAAAGCTTCAGCTTTGCTAGGTCCAGATCTTACCTGCCCAATGCAATTGTAAGGTCTTTCTCTGAGATCTGTAATCCACAAACATCTTCCTTGTTCAATTCTTTCAGCTCATTTATGTTTCTGTCTGCCTTCTGCAGGTTCAAATAGGCCTCTCTGCCAGTGAAACAGTCAAGGTAAATGCCAGGCACACAAACCAGCCGCCACTGCATAGGGACTGCAGTTGAAAGGCAAATGAAACGGCCCTTTGGGAAAATAAAGCAGTATTTGGAAATGGCTATTTAACTATGCTCTTTATTCTCCCTGTGTGTATGTCAAGAAGAAAGAATTCTCTGGAAAAAGAACAAGGTCTTGGAATTCCTTTAGTGCTTGCCTGAATCTGTGTCTGGAGTGGATGAGGGTTTGCAGGAGTGAAAGGAAACTGTAAATGTACTAAATTTCCTTTTGCAGCATCTACTGCATGACAACAGTTACTCATTTTTCCCATGTTGTTTTGTAAGAATGGTAAAAGAGAGGAACTAATTATGCTGCAAGGGACTTTCTGGGTCATTTTTAAAAATCCAAGAAGAGTGAGTTTTGGGCCAGATGCAAATAGAAGGAAAGAAATCCCCTTAATTCCCAAATACCCTTCTATTTCCCACATTTTTCATAGACTCCTTGATAAGGGTATGATGGAGAATGCCACATCACATTTTGGAAGTTGAGCAACAGAACCAAAAACTAGAGGGGGGCCGTATAGAGAGAAGGAACTGGAAGCACATGGGCTCAGAGTGCTCCTGACTATAAATGTTATTAGTATCTTTCAAGTGGTAATGCTATCAAAAGGCTATCAAAATCACAAACTTCTTGAGCAAAGGTACTACCATAAGTCTGGGTATTAGGGTTTAGCAAAGGTCCACGTGGAAAGAGCTTGCTTTCTAGCAAGGTGTTACTGGGAGGTGCTGGAATTTTTTACAAGGTCATTGGTAACATATCTTTGAAGGAGATAGTGGGCTCTCATCCAGTTCTCTTTTTTGCCCCAGGCAATGAGGTGAGGGGTTTTGCTCTGCTATGTGCTCCACCATGATATACTGCTTTGCCACAGGCCCAAAAGTATAGGGGCCAACATATTATAGTCTGAAACCTCTAAAACTCTAAAACTGTAAGCCAAAATACAAGTTATCTATTTATAAGTTGATTATCTCAGGTACTTGCCATAATGGTGGAAAGCTAACACAGGCATATACCATGGTCCCCCCTGGTTGTATAAAACTGCTTCATTTATCTATTTTTGTTGGTTGGCAATGTTCTCAATAGTATTTCAACAACAACAACAACAAAACCTAAAATGATCAAAAATGTATTAAATCAGTGGTTTTAGGTTGCACATTACCAACACTTTGGGGGCTACTAAGTATTCCTGGGGTAGGGCCCATACCCTTTAAATCTTAAAGCTTCCTAGGGAATCACATTGTACAACCTAGTCTGTCACACTTTACTCTAAATTACCATCGCTTTCCATTCCTATACTATCACTATCTACATTGCTAATGTTAACTTTCTTGGGTGCTCAATAAAGAGCCGTCAGACTTGGAAATTTTTCAACTGGGTAGGGAATGTGTTACTAATTAATTCCCTCCCAGTGCTCAACTCAGGGCTTACATGAATAGACACAGGAGGAAAATACATATCTTTCTAGGTGGATGTAAGTATGGTATGTAGGGGGCCTGTGATGTTGGAACACAGCTACAATAACATGGTTTCATCTCCTATTCTCCCATGTGAAATGACCCTTCCGGCATGTGTAGCCTGTGGCCCTGATCACCAGACCCATCTGGGAAGGAAAGGATATTGGTTCTGTAGCAGCCAGGCCACCCCCAAAGTATAGTAGAACATGACCAGAGCTTCTAGGATTTCCTTTTTCTCCTTGAGGCTGTTTTTCCCTTCCAGGTCAAGAGTGTGCTCTTGGCAGATTCAGCATGTTTCTTGGCTTAGGCTGGGAGGTCTATAGAAGGTATAGAGTGAGGAGCAAGAAGAAAGATATTAAAAAGGCATGTTCCAGTCAAGACATTTCTGGGAGTTGTCTATAGTGTGGATTTTAAATTTGGCTGTGAATCAGAGGTATCTGCAATGCTTATAAAGAATATAGATTCTTGGACCCCACCCTAGACCTACTGAGTCAGAGGAATCGAGAAGAATGGAGTCCAGGAATTTCAAATATTAATCCCACAAGTGGTTCTTATGCAGCGCTTCTGGAAATAGTCTGTGGACCTGTTTCAAAATCACTGATAAAAAAAAAATCACTGATACAGACAGGAGTACAACCTCCGTGTCCCCTCTCTAATTTTGCCACTAATGTCAACCTGCAAAGTTTCTTTACCCTCCAAATAGCAAAGAACAACAGTGGTTATATAAGCTGCTCTTTACTGTGCACATGGAGATAATCCAGGAACAAACTAAGTTATGCCATACAGTACTGTATTATGAGCTTTCTGGAAAAGGCATTCCATAAATATAAGGGCTTATGAATGCAATTATTTCCATCTGGGATTGTTTTACAATCAAAGATGAAGCTGGTGGTACTAATTGGTCACACACACACACACACACACACACACACACACACACACAGAATCCAGTTTCTTAATGCAGTGAGACTCCTCACTACAAAGACAAAGGGAACACTAGGCAGAACTGGTAGGGGTTTCTCCTTGCTTTCTAGGTAAAGGCTGGCATTCCTGGGCACTTATGCTCTTTTTTAAAAAATTTAATTTATTGGTACATTCTAAGTAGACAGTACAGTTACATTCATTACTGGGATCTTGTACCTTTACATGCCAGGTCTTGGTTCTCATTTTTTCCCCTTGTCCCCACGCGCCCTTCACCCTGCCTTATGCTCTTTATTTAACAGAGGTAAACTTAGGAACATTCAATGTATAGTACTACTTCCTCATATTTTAGCCTAACTCATGTTCTTTCTCTTTCCTAATGGAAAAGGGAAAGAAGAACTAGGGATATAGCTCAGTGGTGCCATCACCTGCCTCCTAAGATCCCGAGTTCCATCTCCTGTACAAATAAAAGAAAAGAAAGAAAAGAAGTCCTGAGAGAAAGGCCAGCAGAGGGCACAATATCCTTGTTCAGTTCTTTTATACTAAAACCCATGGCAGAAATTCACTTTCAGTCCTCTTTCTGCAGGAACCCAGGGACTGGTAAACACATTCACACCTGCCAACTAGACCTAATGCACCTCTCATCCTTACCCTACATTCCTAATTGTATTCTACACAGTTTGTCTTGTTTTTGGCCTTTAGAGATCGGTTTCACAACATGGGTGCAAATCCATAGCAACTGGGCTATGGAATGACTTGCCTTAAGGCCTGCAGTCCTCATTATGTTTTAAATGTGGAAGACCTCACTAATATTGTGATTTAATTTACAACAATGAAAGAGAACAAAGCCTTAAGCCTGAATCCAATTAGTTTTTGTAGATCACTCAGTGACATCTTTTTTATAGGAATGAATTGAAGAGAGAAATGGACTCTGTTTAAGAAGGCTGTGTTCTAGGCCATAGCCCATCAGATAACAGTGCCCCTAAAACTGCTCTGTGTAGATTCTGGAGCCTTATTTCCAGTAGTTACAGTTTACAAACACTGTGGTAAAAACCAAGGATGCACATTTACAATGAGCAACAAGGTCTCAGGTGGTAACCGAGAATTCACAATTGTGTTAGGTGATATTAATGAAGACTGTCTGAGGGCTACACCTGAAAAAACACTGAGTAAAATATTTGCATTAGAAGTAGGACTCATCTTGTTTTTGAAGAGTGGATAGGATTTTGAAATGGAGAAGTAGCAGGGTTTCCACTTGAGGTAAACAGCCTAAGGACATAGAAAATAGAATAAGCAAGTGTGTCAATGTGTGTGTCTATTCATGCATGTGTGCACTTGTATACACAAGGCTGACTTATCTTAGGAGTGTTAGGAAAGGGAGTAAGAAGACTATTCTGAAGGAGAAGTTTGAATTTAAAGATATATAATGTATGCATTGGATATGTAAAATAAAGTCTTGAATGCTCTCTATTTATATTGTGTTAATAAAATATATTTATATTGTGATAACACAATATCCAAAAGACTGACTGTAAAGAATACTTATTTCTCGAAGTTCTGGAGCTTGGGAAGTTCCAGAGCAAGTCACAGTCATCTAACTGGGCTTCTCTGCTGTGTCCTTAGATGGGGAAGGTGGAAGAGAAAGGAGCTATTCAAACTATAGTAGATGACAAAGCGAGCAGGTTGGACTTGATCTATCAGGTATTTGCAAGTTTTTATAGGTCATGAAAAACAAAACATCTAATAATCTGACTGAAAACTCTGCCTAGGACATCAGGAGCTAGGATTGCTACTTTACAAGCCAAGTGAAGTAGGGAGTGGAGTCTTTTGATCAAATATGCTGTTTTCCACAAGTGAGGAAGAGCTCAGCAACCAAAATCAGATGATTCCCTGGGTCTGTAGAAGAAAGGTAAACATGGAGAAGCACTATACAGCTCCATACACCATTCCAGGCCAACACCTTTCATTCCAGCTACTCCTGTGTCAGGAGGATCAAATTCCAGGCCAACCCAGGCAACTTTCAGTAACTAGACCATCTCAATATAATACTTTTTTCAGTACCGGGGATTAAACTGATTAAACTGATTGAACAACCCCTTTTTACTTTGAGACTGTGATGCAAAGTTAACCTGTGAAGCCCAGATTACGCTCAAATTTTCAATTGTTCTATCCCAGCCTCCTAGAGTGCTGAGATCACTGGCATGCCCAGATCAAAATATAATATTTTAGAAAGGGATGGGAATGTAGCTTAGTTGTAGAACACTCAGCATGTGAAAAGCCCTAGGTTCAATACCTACTAAGGCAACAACTCCACCACCACCAAAAATAAATAAATAAATAAATAAACACACAGAAAGAAAAGAAAATGCCTCCCATAAGCAAGCACAACACTTCTTCTCAGCTCTTAAAGGGAAAGCAAAACAACTATATTTAAGGAAGTGGCTCTGAGAAGGTCCTCAAGACTTTTCAGGCCCCTCTCTTCCCTGCCAAAATGCTTGTGGCTAGTGTGAATTCTCTGGGAAGAATATTTTTCCTCTAAACTCAGCAGCTAATTAATTATACAGTTTCTTGTTTACCATGCACCACACTGTGGTCCTTCTGATGAAAAAGCCTAACTGGTGACCAATGGGACTTAGCAAACTGAGCAAGGATCTTGATTTAAACTGTCTATTATGCTTTAAAGTAAACCCTAAGGGGAAAATCTTTTTCACCTTTTCAGAATCCACCTTGGCTCCAAAGTAGGGTGCATACTCTCCCATAGGTATGTAAGACACCATAAGGCATAAGGAAAAAATCAAAATGTCTGTGTTATCTTTTTAATCCTATTCTTTTTTCTACCTTATAGCTATTTATGATATTTTATAACACATTAATATTGTTGAACACATTTTGAAATAAATATACATGTATGGAGTGTTTTTTTTGTTTGTTTGGTTATTTTTTTTTTGTTAAGGAAGCTCTGAAGAGTTTGGAGCCCATTGTGCTAGGCAAATGTTTTCCAACTTTTTCAAGTATTAAATAACTTTTTATGATTAAAACATGTCCTGTTTCTCCCACTTTGTGATAATTATTTTTATGGCATATACTACTTAAAATTCATCGCAAAAAGTATCATGAACTGTATATTGGTTACAGGCCTCACTATGTAGTTCAAGCTGGCCTTGAACTTACTATGTAGCCTAGGCTGGGCTCAGAGTCACAGCTATCCTTCTGCCTCAGCCTGAGTGCTGGGTTAGGTGTGCTTGACCAAGCCTGGAATAAAAGTCCCTTCTATATCAAAAGAACACTATATATATATGTATATATATATACACACACACACACACACACACACACACACACACACACACACACACACATATATA
>NW_022900913.1:26803655-26804648 GCF_012274545.1 Fukomys damarensis | reverse complement strand
TATATATATATATATATATATACACACACACACACACACACACACACACACACACACACATATATGTATATGTATATATGTTTATATATGATGGCTTATTGCATCTATCTGTGGACGATGCTACAGATTTATGATCTCTTCCCTAATTCCAAGCCCTTCATCTTCAATCCCAACTTCTGCTCTTAAACTAAGTAATTTTCTTTAACTTTTACTCCCAAGTGAAGGACACTACCCTTGTCCTTGCACTGAGAGTGAAGCAACTGGAGGGGTAAAAATCTTAAGAGGCAATAAGCCCTGCCTTCTGGAGCCCAAGATTCAGGAGTCAAACGTGGAAGTGGAGGTACTAATGATAGGGCAAAGTGAGCTCGTAGACTGTCCACAAAGCGTATCAATCATTTTGCTTTAGTTTGAGTTAGGATTCTACCTTTGATGTCTGTTACATGACTGACCAGAAAAGTTCTGCCCAGTCTCGAGGTTGCTGCTAGCCTCACCAGAAAACAGGAGCTTTATCACTTATATTTAAGAAATTACTGTGGCACCATGATTAAGAGAGTTGGGTCTAAAGCTAGACTCTCCAGATTAAAATCCTGGTTTAGCTGCTTACAACTGTCAATGTACTCTTAAACAAATTAATTGATCCACTGGTGTCTCAGTTTATCCATCCATAAAGAGGCAGTGGAAATACATTTTACTTTGTAGGATTCTTGCAAGGATTAATTTAATTCATGAAAAAGGGTGAAGTGTGCCTGAATAAAGTGAGTTTGAAGAAATACTAGCCATTATTATTATTTTTACCAGAGTCCATTTCTTATAGAGTAGTTTATTATGTTTCCTTACTTTTCCTTAGATTTTTCATAATATTGCTTGCAGAATTTCTATAAAAAGCAGCATTCTCAAACCCAAACTTACTTCATGCTTTCTGCAGACCAGATTATTTGGTTTTTGTCATTCTCTATGGTTGCTGTACCAAGGTTTTTTTTTTTTTTTTTTTTT
>NW_022900913.1:26780050-26803521 GCF_012274545.1 Fukomys damarensis | reverse complement strand
TTTTCCAAGTTTTTTTTTTTTTTTTTTTTTTTTGCCCCAAGTACACAGAGAAGACAGTTATGACTTAGATGTCTTTTTTTTGAATTTTGCAATACTTTCAACAGATCCCGGAATACCTGGAAAGTTCCCAGTCATAACAGGCTAATTTATTGCTTCATTAATAAGCAAAACAACAAGAAACTACATGTCCATATTACTCTATTCTCCTTTCTAAACAATTTTAAACAGCATACCACTAGGTGCCAAACTGCTCTGGTGGTCTCTGCCTGCCTTTTCTCAGCTAATGTATTATTAGCTCCTGTAGGTTTATCTCCTGCACAGTCAACAACAGAGTTCCACTACTAGGATCTGTCTCGCCCAAGCAACCACCATTTGCATACTTTGCTTTACAAATGTCTCATGTTCTCTTAAGAACCCCATTCCATCAAATACCCATTTTTAAACTTTCAAGTTCTAACTGCTCCTTCCTTTGCAAAATATCCTACTGTATCTCCTGCTCATAAAATTACCTTCACTTCATGTTATTGTTTAGGTCTAGAATGTCCTCCAAAAGTTTCATGTATTCAGAGATGGGACTTTTGGTAGGTGACTGGATCACAGGAGTACTACTACATGGGGATACATTCATCAGTGAACTGACCCCTCGATGAGTTCAAAGCTAAATGCGCAGTGTGTGGGGCCTGGCTGGAGGAGGTTGGGGGCTTGCCTTCAGGTCATACACAGTATCTCCTTCCCTGCTTCCTCTCTTCATTTTCTGCTTCTTGGCTGCCAAGAGGTAAGCAGCTTTTCTCTGTAACTAACACTGTCCCTCCACAATGATGCTCTTGCCTTGGACCTTGCCAACCATGTAATGAATTCTTTGAGATGTAAGCTAAATCAAACCTGACTTTTCAGATCTAGCTTCCACTCCCACCATACTGGGGGAAACAGTTCTCTTGAGGACCCTCAAAGACTTCCTAATAAGTAAATCTCACCACAGTTTTCCTCAGTTTCCCCTTTGCTGCAGCATTAGATATTTTACTTTTTGATCTTGAGTTACTAAACAACTTGGTTCTGCTTTACAGCACTTCTCTAACTGATTTCTTTTTTGCTTTACCAGGGTCCTTTGTTCCCTTCTATTAATGTTCGTTTTCAAGTCTGAAGTTTCTTTTTCTTGCTTTGCTTTTCAGAAATTTCACCAACTCCCGTAATGCCAACCTTGGCTTCCATAATTCTAATTTCAATTTCTCTAGTTTTGATTTCAGTCCTCTATGCTTATGACTTGTCCGTTTTTCCTCTCAAGGTTTGGTCCCAAATTTCTAGCACCAATTAAAAAGGTACTAGAGGGTTTCTCTATTGCAATGCAAAATCAATACATCCAAAACTGGACTCAATATTCTCCTCCCTGTGTACTTCCTTTCATTACTTACTTATCTTTGAAAATGGCATCTTGAGGGAACTAAAACTTCTGGGTCATCTTTGGGCATCACTTTTCCATAACCTCAAGTTGAACAGCATGTCTTCCCAATTCTGCCTTCATGATGCATTCCTTTTAATGATCATTTTTGAATAGGTCATCTATTTCTACGGTAAAAAGGTTAAATTATATGAAATGGTAAACAGTGGGAGGTGCCACTTCTAATCTTGCTACCTTTCACCATAAGCACCCTTCCACATAACATTCTCATTTTATTTCATTCTTGTATATTTCTCACTGAATCATAAATTCTTAGTTTTTCTTGCCCTCTTTCTTTCACAAGAGGAGCCCTGTTATAACACTGCCATACAGTATACACCCTTTTCCATAAAGATACATCCTGGAGACCTTTCCCTAGTAGAATAAAGAGGTTCTATGTGCTCATTTAAAAAGCAGCACATATCCATTTGTGTATGAATTAGTTCTCTTATTGACAGACACTTGGTTGTTTCTAATCTTTTTAATCATAAATAATGTAGCAAATAATAATAGCCATATTTAGGTTTCCAGAGTGGGATTTCTTTTTCTTTTTTCCCTCTCCCTGGGATTTCTAATTAAAAATAAATACATCTGTCCTTCATAGACTCTTGAATGCTTGCCTTCTCGTTAATTCTCTTTCATCAGTCCATCAGTGTAGCTGTAGCTGTCTTTAGGGTCTGGCAATGTAGTTCAGGCTGGTGTTGAAATCATTATGAAGCCTAGGCTGGCCCTGAACTTGCAATCCTCCTGCCTCAGTCTCCTGAGAACTAAGATTACAGGTGTACACCACCATGCTCAGCCAGCCTAGTTTTAGACCTACAAGACTGAGATAGTTTTCACTGTAGCATTTCTAGATTAGCCTTGCCAAAAATATGCTTTGATATTTTTATCATCCTGCTAGAAAATCTCCAATAGTTCTCCCTGTCTACCAAATAAATAACAAATTCCTTAGCTTGTATTTAAAATCCTACCATGATTTCTCGAGTGCAGCCTCCTTTCTAGGTTCATCTTACCAGTCCAAATATTAGGCAGACAGGGCTTCTTACTGCTTCTGAACAGATATCACACAATTCTTCCAAGTGCCTCTGTCCCCTACCCTTCTTTTTCATCAGAAATAACCCCCACTTTTCTTCCATCATTCAAACACTATTCATTTGTTATAGTCCTTAGCATTTTAGCCAGGAATTATTTCACTCAGTCTTTCCAAAGCCCTTTATTTAGATAAATTACATGGTATTTATTTTATAATGCCTTCTGTTGTATTTGGTTCCCTTGGTGGCTCATTTTTGTAAGTTCCTTGAGGGTTTCTGCATATTATATTTCCCAAAGTGCTCTTCATTTTATGTACACGTTTCTCACTACATACTCATTGAGACTGTTTATTGAGAAAAGTCAGCTTTTGGGTTTGTCCCTCATCTCCAAAACAGGGACATGAGGAAAGCACATCTTCTAGCTATAAAACATGTACAGCAAGGCTGAACACAGACATGTCCTGCCTACATGGGAGGCTATCATATATTCTGTCCATTTTAAAGCAGTTACAGGATTATTAACAACAAAACTAAGAGAAGCTCACCAAGTACTTCATCACTCTTAAAGGTTTGCAACTTTTCAAAGATTTCTTTCTTTTTTTCCCTTGGAGTAGACACTAAAAAAAGTATAAGGGAAAAAACCAAGCAAGGACTACTACCAAAATCAGAGGCTATTCTCAAGAAAAGGTCACAATCATCCATTCTACAAAAACTCTAGGCAGGGTGTTGTCCAGGCACAGGAATATCGTGAGAGCACTTCATCTACCACAGTGTTTCTCCTATTTAGGAAAAACGAACAAGAAACCCTCCTTTATGGGAAAACATTTTCCTTCTCCAACTTCATGACCCAAATATAGTTCTTCATTCGTGTAGCAGGGAGAAAAGGATGTTATCACCATTTTTTGTGATATGAGCTGCTTATCTATTTTGACTCAGCTTAGAATCCAACTATAAGGAGTCTGCTTTCTCTGCCTCTTCTCCTTAGCCATAACAGACTTCTCTCAGGACACAACATATATTCTAAAAATGACTTCACTGTGACCGTACTATGACTCATAGCGCCACTGTCCCCAATGTCAACCATGTATGATCTTTTCACATTAACAGCCAAAGAACCTAAAGTTACATTAAAAACAAATGAGTGTAAAAGTGTCTAAGAAGGAAAACATGTTGAGATTAACAACTCAAACATGAGTTCAATTTTAACTTTATCAAAAGTTCTAATTTTTGATATTTAGATTCATTATGGCCTAGGGGGTTATTGGTTCTTTTCTCTTATATTCCTCAAATTCCTTAGGCCCTTAAGCCACCTCAGAATGACACACAAGAGATACTTAAAGTCCTATGCTAGCAGTTCATTTTTAGCAAATAATATTGTGCTGATCCATATTGGTGCAAAGGACTCTTCTAGAATAAACAAAATCTAGTTCCTACTCACCTGGGGTTTCTATTTCAGAGGCAGCAGCATTTTAACAAAGAGCATATGAATATGAGTATAAGACATTGAGTTCCGTTGTAGAAGGGAATACAATCCATATTGGGAGTTATGCTTGGTTAAAGAGCAGAAGACCTAGAGCTGGCCATGATCCTTGTAGAAAATTGTGCCTCAATCAGTCAACAAATATTTATTGAGCTCCTACTGTAAAGTCCCTACCCTCACAGAGCTTTCCCTTAGGTTTCAGAAAATGGATTCTATCTTGTACTCTTATAAAGATATCTTCCAGAAAAGATAAAGGTCCTGCCTTTTCCTTCCAGGAACTTGAATTTAACCATTGGAGTTCAAGTCCTACTACTGGATCTGCCTCTATCTCCATGACGTTCTGTACACACATCTGTCTGCCCCCTCCCCTATTGATCTGTGACTGGAACTCTAGACATCATCCTTTGTCCACTGTTTTACTGTCTCATCTACACTTGAACTTAGCCAAAAGACCAAGAAACAATTTTAGTGTCCCATCTATAAATGAAGGATAATAATAGTAACTCTCTCCAAGGAATATTATGAGGACTAAATAAAATCACCTTGCCAAATACTCAATAACTATCATGATCAGCATTATTAACTTTATTCTTAAGATACACTGTCTGGCCTATCTACAGATTCTATTTTCTCTTGATGAGGTATGAGCTGGGACTGGTTAAGTGCTTTCCCAGTCATCCCCACCAACATACAGGTTAATGCATAGGCTCATTTCAGTCTCACAGCCTGGCCTATCCAGACTCATCTGGGGAAGCCAAGTACCTCTGAGTGTCAGGTAGCCATAAGCCAGGTTGGTCAAAGCCTGTGAGTATCTCCAGTATTCCTGTCCAAAAATAATCTGAGAGAGGATGACACATCGCATCAGCTCCCTGTTTGCTTGGGTATTCTGTAGAGGGCAAAAAGGAAAGGAGGAAAACTCTAGCCCATCACAGGAAGGTAGGACTAAATTTCCTTCAGCTTTTTTTTTCTTCTTCTTATTCCTTCCCACCACACATCCAAACTCTATCAAGTCCAGTTGACTGTACTTTACTCTTGAATCCTAAAAAAAAAAGTGCTTCTATTTACTTCCCCCTGAGTGCTTAGCTTTACCTACTCTCATCTTTTATCTGACTGGCCATTTCAAATGGTAATAGAACCAAGCAAATATAAACTCTTAGTTTAACACTAGAAGCACAAACTCTCCAAGGACAAATGAATAGTGAACCCCACATGGAACTAGAAAGAGGCTGGCTTCCCAACTATGTTCTACTCTGTTTTCTTCCATTTAACCAAGAAATATAGCATTTTCTTTTACATGCTTGACTCTGTAGTGAAGGCAGAACTTCTCCAATAATGGGCGTATTTTTAATTGGAACAAAAATCTAGTAAATTTTTTGTTTGCTTTACCATTTTTTCCTTAATCAGTTGAGCTACTTTCTTCTTGGACTGAGCTAATTTCTCTTCAGGAAAAGACATGCAGTCAAATAGCCATCGTCTCTTTCTGGACTGTAATGTCTTCTTCACTCTCTCCAGACCCACAAGTGGGATACAATTCACCTGTTTGTTGGTATTCTGGAGTTCTGGTTTGCTGTGACCTATGGACATGAGAGGCACATGGAGTCAGAATGTTCAAACAAGATAAAATTGAAGACTTTCTCAATTGTGGATTAGGGATATATTTTCTAAATTAAACTTGAAACAATAAAAATAGGAGGTAATGAGTGTTATTGTTTTATTTTTAAAAGGAAATTTACAAAAGTATGACAGGAAAACAAATGTTGAGTGTGACCTTTTATACCAAGTTTTATTTTTTTTTAAATTGAGTTTATTGGTACATTTTAGGAATACAGTACAGTTACATTCATTATTGGGATCTTGTACCTTTACCTTGGTTCTCATTTTTTCCCCTTGTCCCTGCCCACCCTTTATACCAAGTTTTATTTTTTTTTAAATTGAGTTTATTGGTACATTTTAGGAATACAGTACAGTTACATTCATTATTGGGATCTTGTACCTTCACCTTGGTTCTCATTTTTTCCCCTTGTCCCTGCCCACCCTTTATACCAAGTTTTAAAAAGGACATGCTAACATCCATCCAGAGGCCCACTGCAAATAACAAATCCAGACATACAGACATTTCAGGTCATATGGACAAGAGAGTAACATTTCTTCTACCGTGAACTCTATTTTTCATTTTTTCTAGTCACTGTATATGCTAAGCAAGTACCCTATATTCTGAGCTACACCCCCACTCCAACTCCATATTTTTATATAGCACTTAAGCTCATGATATTTTGTGAGGTGAGGTACAAATATGCTGTCCAATGATCAGTAGCCACATGTGGCTGTGAAGCACAAAAAATGTGATGAGTCAGACTGAGATGTATTTAGTGTGAAATATGGAATTCTGAAGACTTAACCATGAAGAAAACAATACAAAATATTTCTTTAATCATTTTATATAATGATTTTCTGGATATATAAGTAAACATAGCATTAAAATTAAATTCATCTGTTTCATTTTATTTTTAGTATGGAGCTCATATGTGTGGCCCACATTATATATTTCTGATAAGAAAGAGAATAATGTTTCTCATCTAAGAATTATTTTACTCCCTGGAGCCATCTGGCAATGTCTGGAGACATTTTTGGTTGTCATGACTGGGGCAGTGATACAAGCATTTAGTGGGTAGAAGCCAGGGATGCTGCTAAATCTCCTACAATGCTTCCGATGGGCCTCCAAAAACAGTTATTCCACCCCAAATGTCAATAGTATATAAGTTGAGAAACTCTGGTATAAAGGAATGGTTAAAGAACAGAAAAAAATCTGAGAAAACGAAAAAAGGGAAATAAAATTTTTGTAAATAGGGAGGGGAGGAGGGGGTGAAGGGAGGGCAGGGACAAGGGGAAAAAATGAGAACCAAGACCTGTCATGTAAAGGTACAAGATCCCAATGATGAATGTAACTGTACTGTATGACTAAAAAGTACCAATAAACTCAGTGAGAAAAAAAGAAAAAAAAATTAAAATGTACAACATCATTAGCTTCTTCACAGGATTGGTAGGGAATAGGCACATAATATGTGCTCAAATAAATATTATGCATTACAATGTGAAAATTTTTATTTATTTATTTTAACCTCAGATACCCAGAGGACGAGAGCGAGCTCCGCTCCGCGCTTCCCGAGTCTGAGGTCGCGGCGGGCCCGCGCACCTGGCGGACGGCTGCGAAGCTGCTCACGCCCCGGAACTGGGCTTGGCTTTGCAGCTCCTCTGCCCCGCTGGTCAGCTACGGCGGGCGACGCAGAGTCCCGGCGTCCGCCAACTTCATTCGGGGCGCCACGGCGGAAAGAGGTAAGAGGTCCGCTTTTGGCGCTTGCCGCCCGGACTACAATGGCGTTGGCATGGGAACCGAATGCCTTGCGCCCCGGAGTGCGCGCGCCTGTAGCCGTAGCGACGCGAGGCACTTCCGGCCCGGGAAGCTGGCTGCGGCCCAGGCGGTCTGCACCTCCCACCACCTCCTGTGCTGTCCGGTCCGCGAGGGCGTGACGTCCGCCACCTTAGGCTTGTCCCAGAACTTGCCTCTTTGCTCTGAATTGTCCAGTCGTGTTTGTCGCATAGGGACGTTTTTTACCGCGATGAAGATGCAGGAAGAGAGGATAAAATCCGTTAAAAGATGAGAAGAAAGGTCGAGCTTCAGGGCCCCACTTGTGTAAAACTGACACTTGCCAGCGGTATTCAGCGACAAGCAAGAGCCCGCTAGCCCTGCACTCCCCTTGGTGCACCTCAGGAACCTGTGGTGATCTGCTCGTCTGATACCCTGAGGAACAGGCTCCCGTTATAGTAACCACTGACAGTGCTGGCAGCTTCTGGGTTGCCTGTCCTGGTAAGAGTGGAGTTTGACTTGTTTAGGAAGGCAGAGTCCAGGAAGTGAGTAAAGTACAAAGTGGGCCCCTGAGATTACCAGAGGTGGTCACGTTTGGCAAATACCACACAGCCCTAAATTATGCAGTCATGTATTCTTACACACAGAGTAATGTGCACAGCCACAGGGTAAACTGATCCATACCCAAATGAAAGTCACTGGTGGCTCTGGCACCCTTGTATTAAAGGTCTTATCACGAACCCTACAGTTGAATGGGCCCGTGATAAGTCAAGTTGGAGCGGATATGCCTCTTTCAAAATAGAGCAGGTTAAGTAGAAAGAGAAGGAAAATGTTTACTGAGATCTTAAAAGATGGAATTTACATTCAGTGTTTGTTCTTTTCAGTTCTAGGGTAGAAGTTTATTTGCCATTGATCCATGGCTGCCAAAAATGCTTTTCTAGGACTGAAGAAGTATTTAAATGAGATTACATAAATATCTCTTAACTAAACCCGGATGGTCTGTTAACTCAAGGTTTAAATCTGTACCCTCAAGCTCCTGAGGCAAAAATTTGTAAATATTCCACTGTTAATTCTTTAAGAGAATCTTTAGTATGGAACAATGATAAAAATCAATGAACTCATTTCCAAAATGGTAAAGTTCTGGTTTTAACTCCAGGTAGCTTGGGACAAGTCACATGAATCTCAGTTTCTTGAGTATACAGTGAGTAGTGTACTTGTACCACTTGATTTCCTAAGCCCTTTCCAATTCTAATTCCAATCCTGAAAGGATTTTTGTGATTCTATAAATAGTGTCTAACATTTGGGGAGATAAAAAGGGGGAAAATCTCTTTCCTGTTTTCTAACACTTTTCTTCTTTTTTAATTCATTAAGTTTATTGGTACATTTTAGGTATACAATATGATGACATTTATCATTGGGAGTTTTACCTGTACATGATATATCATGGTTCTTATTTTTGCCCATTACCCTAACCTCTCTAACCCCTACATTCCTTCCCATTTACAAAGACATTGTTTCTGGTTTTTTTTCCTTTTCTCATATTTTTTTTTCCTTTTCCTTCCTCCTTTTCCCCTGTCCCTCCACTTCCCCTTCTTCTTTGGACCTATTTTACATTATCTATTATACATTTTGATCTTTATTAGCACTTTCAGTTTCTCACACCAGAGAAATTATTTGATATTTAGATGTGTGTCCTATTTATTTCACTTGAGTATGGCCTCAAGTTTCATCCATTTAATTATAAATATCTCTAATTTCTCATTCTTTATGGTTAAGTAGTACTCCATTTTATATATATAAAAAACTGACATCTTTGTCTAGTCACCAGTTGATGGCATTTGGGTTGTTTCCAAGATTTAGCTATTACAAACTGCTGCTATAAACATGGGTGTGTGTACATCGCTGCGGTATGATGCTTTTAATTCTTTTGGGAAAATACCAGCAGGGGAATAGCTGGGTCAGTTGGGGCCTCTAATCTAGTTGAGAAATCTTCAAACTAATTTCCACAGCAGTTGTACCAGTCTACATCCCCTCCAACAGTGGAGAAGGGTTCCTTTTCCCCACAACCCTGGCAGCATTTATTGGTTGATTTCTCCATAGCAATTCTTTCTGGAGTGAGGTAGAATCTCAGCATTGTTTTCATTTGTATATCTTGGATGACCAGTGATGTTGAACATTTTTCATATGTTTATCTGCTATCTCTATTTTACTGTCTGAGAAAAATGTCTGTTCATTTCAGATGGCCATTGTTGGACTGGGTCTTCAAATTTGAGAGGTCTGATTTTTTAAAAGTTCATATATTCTAGATAGTAGACCTTTGTCTGAAGAATATCTGGTAAATTTTTTTCCCCTAATTGTGGGTTGTTTCTTCACTCTGTTGGTGGTTTCTCTTGTTGTGCAGATGCTGTTTAATATATGAGATCCCAGTTGTTGATTCTTTGTGCTAGTTCATGTATGACTGAGCTTTTGTTCATAGTCTTTTCCTATGCCAATGTCTTCAAGAGTTCTACCTAACCTCTCTTCCAGCAGGTTTAGTGTTTCTGTTTTAATATTTAGATCTTTAATCCATTTCAATTTTAGTTTAGTGCATGGTGAGAGATACAGGTCTAGTTTTAATCTCTGGCAAGTTGAAACCCAGTTTTTCCAACGCCATTTATTAAACAGGCTATCTTTCCTCCACAAGGGTGTTTGGCTCCTTTGAAATGGAAAGACATCCCCTGTTCCTGGGTAGGAAGACCCTGTATATTAAAAATGGACATACTTCCAAAACTGTTTATGGATCAGGCTGAGGTGGCTGACTATGTCTGGAGTTGTTTCTGAATCTTCTAATCTGTTCCATTGATCATGAGGTTTCTTTGCCAGTATCATGCTGTTTTTATCACAGTAGCTTTGTAGTATAATTTCAATTTGGGGATATCCCTACCTTGTCTTTGTTTCCTAGAGTTTGCTATTCTACATTTCTTCTTGTTCCAAATAAAGTTTTGGATTGTTTTCTCTAGTTCTGTGAAATATGCTATGGAATATGCTACTGGAATATCAGTTGGGATAGCTTTGAATCCATATAACAGTTTTGGAAGGATGGCCATTTTCATTATACAGGGTCTTCCTACCCAGGAGCAAAGTGTGTCTTTCCATTTTCAGAACATTTCTTTTTAAATTGGGAATCATGAAACTGAAAAAGTTTTAGTGTTCTTTCTAGCAAATGGCTATGGTGTTACTTCTAAGTATATTAAAGAATATAGTGTTTCTTAAGCACTTGCTTCTGTTGATCACTATGAAGAGAAGTGTGACACCGGGAGACACTGAATTCCCATTCCTAAGGCCAATACTCTGATGCTGCCTCCTTTTAATTATCTCTGACCAGAGCATGTTGTTCATATTTATAAAATTATAAATCAAAGAGAACCTTAAGGACTCAAGTTCCAAACCTCTGTGAGACTTTTCTTCTTTTGCCATCTTAACCCTGTCTTACAAATGTTAACTGTAGTTGTTGCGTATGTATTTTAGGTTTGTTCACTTGCTCTGGAATGGAATGCCTGTATGCTGGCTGACAGTGTTTTTACACATGTACACTTACATTCCCTTAGCATCAAGGTAGAAGAGGCAAGCATTGCTATTGCAGAAGTCACACAAAGGAAGCATATGTAGAGGATACTTCTAGACTCCTTTAACTCCAAATCTGAATATGTTTATCTCCAAAATGTTTCAACCCCAGGAACTGTGAAATGTAAGGAGGAGTAAATCCAAATATATATTCTCTTAGAATACATTTTTGGCTTCTCAAGACAGTTTAGATGCTTTATTTCTGAACTCCCACAATGTCCTGTCCCCAAGCTCATTTTGGAGCTAAGGAGGACCTCTCCTTAACACTGAGCAGAGATCTCAAGGAAATGAGGAAACACATTATGCAAATATGTAGGAGAACATTCTAGGGTGTTAACAGAAAGTACAATGTCTCTGAAACAGGGCACATTTAATGGGGTTAGGAAAGACCAAAAGGGCAGTAAAAATGTGAAGGTCACAGGAGACTGGGTAAAGTACAGGGCATCAGGCCACATAGGTCCTCATTTGGAATAAATCCACCCCACGGTGAATATTCAATGTGTGTGAAGCAACAGGCCATATGGGCAGCTGCAAGTTTGTAAGCAGAGACTATTCTCACCATTGAGCCTGTAGCATTCAACACAGGGCAAATAGCATGTATGCAATAATTTATTTTTAACTTATTATTATTATTATTATTTGAGACAGCATCTCACTGTGTAGTTGAGACTGACCTAGAACTCACTATGTAGCCCAGGCTGGTCTCGAACGCACAGTGATCCTCCTGCCTCAGCCTCCCAAGTGCTGGGATTACAGGTGTGCACCACCACGCCTGGCTTTTTAATTTATTTTTTTATTGGTGCATATTTGTGATACATATTGATGACACTCATCATAGGGGTTTGTACTTGTATATAGTATATTTTAATTCCTTTCCCCCATTCCCCTCCCTTCCTTCATCCTCCCCATTTACAAAAGCTTTATTTCAATTTCTTGTGTTTTCCTTTTTCCTTACGCCCCCCTTGTTTCCTTTACCAGTAACATTTGTTAAACTTAATCATCTTTGGGATTAGTAGATTATGGCCCCTCAGTGTATATTAGTTTCCTATTGTTGCTATAATAAGTCACTACAAACTTGTTGACTTGAAAAATGATTGATTATAATTCTGTGAGCCAGAAGTCTAAAATGGGTGTCATTTGGCCAAAGACAAAAAGTCAGCAAGAATGGTTCTTTCTAGAAGCCCTGAGGAAATTGTGACACTTTTGCAGTGTCTAGAGCCCACCTCCATAGCTTCAGGGGATTACAAAGATGGACATCTTTGAGGGGTGGGACTTTATTGTATCACAGTGTTTTTAACCTGAATTAAGTGCATAGCTTTAAATACTTTTGAGGTAACATTATGAGAGCCCTTACCACCATCTGTTCTATTAGAAGCTATTAGAAGCTTGTTTAGCTGTGTCTTCCTTTTCTGTCTTCTATACATTTACCATTTTATAATTTAGTATGTCTAGTCAGCTCTCGGATATACCATTTTAGGGCCTAATTTAAAATAAATGTTTAGGAATATCTCTTCCTACTTCTCATCTTCTGGGGCTAAATTCTTAGAAAAGCCTTTCCATGTGTTGGAACCTACTTTGTTTCCTCAGGCAGCTTCTATTGCCCACTTAAGGTGACTACCAGAGTTGAGTTTGACTATTTTTCCAGAATACCACACTCAAGTACAGGCCACTAGACAGCTCTCTTTTCCTGAGGTAGTGAACAGATAGTGCTCCTTTGCAAATGTCCTGTTACCTTGATCAGCTGCTTTTTCCAGCTCAGTCTTTGCCTTATGGTCTGCCTCTTAATTTTGCTCAAAAAGCATTACCCCCATCTTTGTTGGAGCGTGTTTTTGCTTTTGTCAGCACCCAACATTTCAGAGTGACGTCACATTTCAAAAGACTGAACTTCAACATGTTCTTGGAGTATTTCCACCACACATCATGTGTTTATCTTAGGATGGGTGGGTTTAGTTACTAAAGGCTTTGGAGCCTGTCTTAGCAAAGTTTATATAAGGAGAATAAATTAATGTGTCTTATTTAACCAGTATGAAAGAAAAGTCTGTTGTTTTTCACTGTGATAATGTGTACACTATTCTACTCTTTAAATCTCTATTATTGTGGAAGTATATGTAAAAATGGGACAATGTGAAAATTATCACGTGTGCAAAGACTTACATGGGAGAGTAACTATCATTTTTGTGGTAACACTAGAAACAAATTAAATGCCCATCAGTGAGGAACTAGTTAAATAAAATACAGCACTATGAAACATTATCAAGCAGTTAAAAAGAATGAAATATGTATGCTGAAAGAACAATCTTTGAGATGTTTAAAGAGGAAGGAAGGCATGTCTACATAGAATATCTCAGATCACACAAGAAAGTGAATAGCTCTTGCTTTTGGAAAGGTGCATTAAGGGCCGAGAGTAAGAATGGGGCTCATTTTTGGTTTATTTCATTTGTCCTACAGTTATAGCCCGAAATATAATCACTAAGGAATGCAAGTTTCTTTTTGGCTTAGAAGGCATTTCTATCTAAAAAGACAGATTTGGGTTTATTTAGGTTTTCTGCCCAACCGAGTGTCCCCCTGAAATTGTCTCAGTTATTAGGTTGGACCCAGTTGAAGTAAATTCTCCTTCTAAGATGTATCTAATTAATAATTAAAAGTAGAAATAACTTTGTACACCATTTGGATTATTTTTATTGATTTGTACTTTGGTCAGGGAAGAAGAAAGCATTAAAGGTTCAATTAGGTAACATTGAGAATCACACGCATGTTTTGTTTGAAACCAAGTTTAGTGTACTGTATAAAGCAGCAATAAAAGCTGAAGCAGAGGTAGCAGAATCATTGTGATTGAAGGGGACTCTTGCTACAGTGTTTTATGATAATGCTAATTACTTAAATAATTACTTATTTCACCAGCATCTGGTATTTTATTTATGGTTTTAAAAATGTAAGAATTCATCCTACAAGACTCTTTTCAGGAATGAATTTTAATCCTTGTTAATGGAATAACAGAATGTATTTGAAATTTTGTGTGTGTGTGTATGTGTGTGTTCCTGGGGATCGAGCTTACAACCTTGCTCTTGTGAGGCAGGTGTGGTACCATTGAGCTAAATCCCCAGCCTCTGTATTTGAAAATTTTTAAACCGTGTTTTACTTTTTAAAGAAAGAAAAGAAAAAAGAGAACAAGAAAGGGAAAGATCCAGTGGAAGTTTCCAAACAGATAAAAAGACTACAGGTCAAATGAAAGGCAATTTTCAATGAAAGGACAGTAACGACTACCCAGAAGGGTCTGATACTTGGGGAGAAACTCAAGGTGAATCTAAGAAACAGGAGACAGAATGATAGGAGACTCTGTGGGATACAGTGTGGATAACTCCGACAATCTGAGCATCATGCAGGATATAAAAACCATCACACAGAAATGCTATTGAACTGATCTTCTGCACATACCAAAAATCAACAACACAGATGCAAAATGAAACATGTTTATTTTCTGTAATAATTTCTGTAAATTACAAAGACAAAATGCTAAACTACAGCATATACCTTTTCAATATTTAACTAGAGTACTTGTAATAAATATGCATCCTGAAACAAGATAAAAGGCTACACTTTGTCAGGCATCCTACAAAATGTCTCAAGTTTTATACTCTGCAGCATTCTGGGGGGGGGCATGAGGATGGTTGTTTTGAATTTTAAGTGCTGTGATAAAACGTCCTTTCACATTTCTTTGGAGCATCTTTGACACTGCTTAGCTATAATTAAACAACTTAAGAAAAGAAACATCATGCTTTAAAGCCATTTTTGTTTTTCTTTCATTGGTCCTCATCCAATACAGATTAACATCCAGTTGAGCCAAGTACCCCTGAGTTCAGGGATCTCTGCAGTATGTGGTCCCTGTCAGAGTAGGCCTCTACTTTTAACTTCATATGAAAATTATATTATTTTTTCCCTCAAGATCATTACCATAAAAGAAGCTGCAAGCAAGTTAGAAACATTTTAAACCTGAAAATAAAGGGAACAGGAACATTTTCCCCTAAGATTTTTGCTATGAACCATTTTACCATATCAAGATTTTTAGTTTCAAAGTTAAAAAAACTGATTAGTATTAGCAATCCTTCCAGAGATAACATATGGCCACTTTTTGAGTTGGGACACTTGTAAATATTCAATGGGTAAAAAGAGGATTACTATATTAAGAAATGCACTACAGTTCTGAGAGCACTGTGGCAGAAAGTCCTGGGGGTTTAAGTGGCAGCTTATATTAAGATTTGAATACATAACTACTTTTTCTATAGCTGAAAACTTTGAGGAAAAAGTTCTATTTTTAAAAAGTCTTAAGCATGGTTACCTAAAAATACTTTGTTAATATAATCTAATGCAATTTTGCTTATTTAGGGTTTAAATATGAAAATGTCTTTGAGAGCCAATAAAAACATTATAGAGAAAAAAAACACTTTTAAAAAATTGAGGTTAAGAACTATGAGGCATTTCTTTTGGCTGTAAACATACAGTTTACTGTCCCTTGTTGAAATACAAATATTTGGATTTCCTGAGCTTCATGGATAATAGCAGGAGCCAAGTTTGCATAGAATATTTGTAATATGTTAATGATTTACTTAAGAAAAAACTTTAAGACAAATTTGCTTCTGTTTTTAAACTTCATATTTTAGTTAATAATGCTCATCAAAGAGATTGATAAGCAGGGTGATGAGCTACATAAGGCAGCTGGGAAGGAACTATGAATTAGCGCTTTTAACTTTACAGGCTGCTGTGATAAAGGGTTTTAACTAGTGCCTTAGTAATTTGGTTAGAAATTAAATTATGTTTTGGGATTTGAAGCCAAAGGCAAAAAAAGCTCTGCTATACTGAATGGCACAGATGAAGGGCAGAACTGAAGCAGCATTCACTGCATGTAGCCTCTGCAGATTACTTGGTAGTGATAAAGCCACCAGCTATTCAGATACCAAGCAGGATGGCCAGCTGCCAACACCAGGATCAGACTTCTAGATGTGCCTAATCCCAACTGTGGAATCTGAAAGGATGACTGGGACTATCACCTCTGCTGGTCTGAAGTCTCTAAGCAGTTCTGTGGAGAACAGCCTTCGCCCGGGACCAATCCCCAGAAACTTTGGAAAGGAAAGAAGCTATGCTGGTCACAGTGCATAACACAAATGAGAACAATGGTAGTGGTCGCCACCAACTCCAGATCTACAACAAAGATGGAGAATAGGGGCAGTGTCCTGCCAAGGAATCCACTTTACTTCTTCTGGGACTGATTTTTACACATGGTAAGGATTTGTTTCAGTACTTTCTGGACATCTTCATCCATTTGGCCCTAGGAAATTCACACAAAAGACATTTATTAGAAAACTGATTAGGTCTTATCATTTTTTCCCCTGGGGAATGAGATGACAAGCTTTAAGGGAAATGTAAGATACATTAATTCTTGCATTTCCATGAGGAACTGTGTCAAAGAGAGGGCTCTTACCCATCTGCAGGGTGAGGAAGCTAGATCTACCAAAGACTTTAGCAAAGGGAATCTGCACTCTTAGTTACAAAGGTGAGGCCAGCTAGCCAGAATATCAACAATCACACGGGTAAGACAGTGCTGAGAGCTTTAAGAATATAGGGATGACTGGAAAATAAAGTTAGGGTCTTCTCGATGGAGAAAAGAACTATATATTCATTTCTCAACAAATGATGAAGCTGCTCCTAGTCAAGAGAGCATGAGTGTTTTGACAAAATCTGAAGCAAAGCAAAAGACATTTTGAAGTTTTCCAATGAAAAGGATTCTTCTACTATAATGATGGGAGTTTGGGCAATATTTGCCCATATTTCTTAAGAATGTCCAGATATTTCACTGGGTGCTATAGCCATACCTGCACAGCGTATAGAAGATGCATTCTGTAAACTGATACGACTTCCTGGTGTTGTTTCTTGCATTCCTAGAAAGAGACAATCTGACATTACTAGCAATATTAGATGATCTTTAAGGAATAAACACACAAAAAACTATGAGAACACTGACATAAAAGGCTGCACAACTGATTCCCTCCACTATATACTAACATAGGAGGCTTCTAAAACTGCTGAGTTCATTGGCTTGTGTATTTCTGAACACTAGTCAGTATTCTTAGAAAATATTCTACCTATTTCATGTTGTCAACTCCAGAAGAAAAATAATGTAAAAACTATTATAGTATAATCCAAAATTTCTACTAAAAATACAGAATTATACCATTAGACATAGTACTCAAAGTAAATATTGCCAAAAAATAAGTTCAAATGCAAAATACGATCTCTCAAATTGCTGAATTCTGAGCGATGTTTATTTATGGGGTCTATTTAGTTTTCTGTATTTTTCCATTTTTCTATAATGACCAAATATTTGTTAATCTATTCTTTCTAAGGGAGTTATTGATCTCCCATGGTATTGCTAATGTTGCATAATCCCTGAGAGCTCAATTATTTAGCTGTTAGTACAAGTAGATAAAAAAGTTGGTAGCTCCAGTCTCAAATGGTTCTTCTGTATAGCTGATGATGCTTTTATTGCTCCTTGTTGAGTCATTGCTGTGATTCCTCTCATCAACTGTTTCCAGAATACTAATTTAGCTCTAAACTCTTCTCATTTTAAGAGAGCCCAGATCCTACTTCATGAAAAGCAAGACCATCACATATGGTTTACTTCAGAAATCTATAAATGCCTACCAATACCCATTCTCACCTCATATCAGTATCAGAAGGTGAGATATCCTTCCTATTAAAGGACAACTTTTGAAATCTCAGTTCTCTGATGTTCATACATAAGAAGGTACATGTGGTATAGACTATCACTTATCCAAAAAGCTCAGGACTAGAAGAATTTTTGCATTTTAGATCTTGGAATATTTAATAAAACTACTAGGTGAATATCCCTAATCAGAAAATCTGAAATCAGAAATACTCCAAAACTGGAATCTGTCATGTCAGATTTCATAGCTTTGGCTTAGGGATACTCAGTCTCTTCGTTTCCTTTCCACCTTTCTGCTATCCCCATATAATTATTTATGACTATCTTCTGATTATGGTCTTCTTCTACACTCCTGCTTCTGTCATCATTTGGTTGATTTTAATAGGAGAGAATGGTCCACCCCACACCTGAGTCTCTCAGTTCCTCAACTTCAGCTTCAATGACTTGCTCCTCTTTCTTTCAAACACTCACTCTGCTGGCCATAATCCTGGCAGTGTTATTACCACCTCTGAAATCACAAAAGCACCCCAACTCACAATCACCATCTCCTATCTCTCCAGCCAACCTACTGCAGTCTACTTCTGCTGTGATTCTACAGCCCAACAGATAGTTATCTACTAACTCACTTTTCTAGTAATCAGCCTACTGCAGTCCAGATTCTATCTCACCCCTCCACTGGAATTGCTGTTGCCAAGGTTACAATGGCCATCTAAGTGACTAGTAAAGGTGAGTAACTCATCCCCTCAAGATTCAAGGCAAGGGCTGGGGTTGTAGCTCAGAGTCACAGCGCCTGCCTGGCAAGGGGCCAAAAAACAGCTTCAATTTTGTATATCTACAACTACTAGAGATTATGGCCCATAATAAGAAAAAGCTCTTGCCACTACTAGAGACAGGAAATGACCACTGCAGGAAAAGAAGAAGGGTGAAAAATTATCAGGATAAGTGTCCTCCCACTGTTGTACCAATTCCTACCTTCCCAAGGACATGCCTAATTCATCTCACTGCAGATAATGCCTAGGAAATCTATCAGTGTCATTGCTCAGTTAAGTGGAACATCTCTTTAGGCAGGAAACCTTTCTGTTCATGGTGGCTTTCTAAGAGTTGAGGAAGTATATAATTTTCCCAGTCCTCCAACCCAAACCAGGCAGCAGGAAAAAGCCCACTCACAGCCAGCTGGTTCTGTAGCTGTTTGACCTGCTGCTGCAGCACTTCCAGTTGCTGACTCTGTCTTTTGGATGAGCTTGTTGAATAGGAGAGCTGTGAGAGGCTGTTCAGGGCCTCCTTCAATTTCGTGACTTCCTTTGACATCTCATTTATCTAGTAAGAAAGGAAAACTGCATCAAATAGGTAATAATGTCTTTACAGTAGCAAAGTTCCAGATATTTCTATACCTCCAACACAGTCATGTCTGTTGTCCTGTGGGAATTGAATTCTTTTTATTTTCTATTTTTTAAAGAAAGCCCATAAAATGAAAGAACAAAATGAGCCAAACTGACAAAACCTTCTATTTCTGTTCCATTCAGATAACGGCCCATGAGTTCCATATTATGTTTTGGTGCAAGAGGGACACTGACCTTCTTTTACTCTTAAAAGGGATGTGACTAAAAGAAGTAGAATTAGAGACATTTTGTATTTGGAGAAACTATATCTTGTCCAATACTATTGACACGAACAGTCAGCAGCTCCCAATTGAGGCCACAATTCCCTATCTTCACTCCATAGGCTTTTGAAGCTCTTTTTGAAATATTCATAATAATTACAAAATAAAGATAAATTATGCTTTACAATCATTGAGAACCTCTGTCTCAGAGGACTAGAGCACACAACAGATTCAGGCAAAGAACCATCCTGAATTTAAGCTTTGTTTCCCTCCTTTCTCTGTACCAGATCCACTGACTTAGGGTAGAAAGCCCATACTTTGGGAAACAAGATTAAATCTGGGAGTATTTATTCTCTATATGACGGAGAGTCAGTTTCTATAGCTTTTTGGCCTGCTGCAGCAGCTTCCAACACATCCAAAGAGAAGAACTGAAGTTCACCCTTTTCAGACACTTTTACCCAACACTGGCAGACCTTCTAGGAAATGATTTTTAAAGGGTAGATATGCTCCACATACATGAAAATGCTTTAGCATATGGAGAAGTAGAGGAAAACTGGTGTTCTATTGAAAGGAGTATCCAGAATATTATTCTTTATGCAGCACCCAAAACAGGATAGTGCCCAGATCCTATATATGTTTAATATAGTAAAGATTGAAGGGCCTGAGACTTTTTGCTAGAAACCCAACAGAAATAGAATATCACCTACCTTTTTATCTTTATCTTCCTCCAGTTTTGAAGAGCTCTCAGAATATCTTTTCATTTCTGCGATTTCTTCCTGAGCTTGCTGGAATTTTTGCAGAAGTACATTTACTTCTTCCTCTTTGGATTTCAAGAATGCCTGAATGTTTTCCTTGTCCCTTTTCACCTGTGCGACTTCACTCCGAAGCTGGGCAACCTCTGCATGAACTTTCTCTTTCTCTTTTACTGAATCCTTTAGTTTCAGCGTTAGCACACTCACTTCACTCTCTAAGGATGACTGGAGCTTTTCATAGGAAGACCTAGGTACCATTGCATCGGTCATGGCGGCTTTCTCCTCTAGAAGTTGCTTCTCCAGCTTTGCCACTTCCACTTCTTTGCTTGCGAGGTGCTCCTTAAGACTGCCTATTGTTTCTTCCATCTCTTTCCCAGTTGTCCTCAGGGTGGTTATCACTTGCAAATGTTCTGTGATAGACACAAAGTTCTCTTTCTGTGTATCTACCAGTTGTTTGAGTTGGGTCAACTCATTCAACACTTTTGAATACTGAGACTTCATTTCAGAAAGTGCCTCTTCTGCTTTGGCCCTGGACACGTTTGACACTTGCATCAGTTTCTCATGTTCTGCTTTGTGAATATATTCAGCTGTTACATCCTCTAAAGACTTCCTCTTCCTGTAATCCTCCAGCTCAGCCTGGGCTTCTTTGTACAGCTGTGACAGCTCACTTACCTGTTTATTAAGTTCATCTATCATCCTGTTCATGGCCTCTTTCATGTCTCCAGCTTCATCACTAGCTTCTTGTGTCATCTGAATTTTTAGTGTATCTTTCAATTTCATTATTTCTTCTTGGGCCTCTTGGTATTTCTCAAACAAAAACACTTTCTCCTTATTCATATTCTCAATAACAGAGCAATATGAACTTTTCATTTCCTCATACTCTTCTGCTGGTGGCTTAATCACAGCACCTTTCTCTCTCTCCACAAGTTTTTCCTCTAACTCTCTTACTTTCTCTTTATTTCTTTCACTTTCTTGTAATGCGTTCTGTAGATCTCGCTTTAGCACATCTATTTTCTCATCAGTGACCCTCAGGTCATGGAGACACGGATAGCTATCCACACTCTCATGTGATAGGAGACCCAGTTTCATCTGCTTCTGCACACTGAGGACTTCTTTCATGGCCTCTTCATACTTGCTCTGAGTCTCTTTAAGTTTCTGACTGAGGTCAGAGCCATTCTCTGAAATCTCTGTGTTATTCAAGCACATTAGTTCTGTCCTTCGGCTTTGAAGCTCAATCTGTAGCTGTTTCCTCTCTGTCTCAGAGCTCTCCAATCTCTTCTGCAAGTCTTGCAAACTTTCTTGTAGTTGCTGAATTCTGATATTGTTGTCTGCAAAATGTGTTACATCAGGTGGAGATGATTTGGAGTCTGGGGGATCAGCATCACTAGGTTTGCCCAGGGAAGGCACCAAATCAGACTGAGTAGAATGCAAAGAGCCAATGTTTAGATCTCCTTCTGTATCCTTGGGTGATTTGGCCTGAAAGAAAAAGGCAAGAATTAAATGGCATCAAAGGTGTGCTTAAGTGAGCAAGCAACTGGATTGAAAGGGACAAATTTAGGTACAGATTAGCAGGTGATCATTTCATATGCATATTTTTTCATGATAAAAATGTGGAACATGAGAGTTGGATTAATGACACAAAGATTCTGTGTTTTATTAACATGTGCTATTTGTGTCATTTTAAAAACATTGGAATTGTTTTGACTATAAACCCTCTGATTCAAATTTTTCCTTTGTTTCTTATATCATTCCAGTTGTGGGGGATGGGCATAATACAGCTATTACTAAGTTTGTAAGACTGAGATGGTCAGCTTTACTAAAGGAATGGCTATATGATACATCTATATAAATATTTACATTTTTTAGTATAAAAATTTTAATATCATTGGATGTAGTGGCACACACCTGTAATCCCAGCTACCCTGAACGCTGAAGGAGGAGGATAGTGAGTTCAACATGAGGCTGGGCAACATACTAAAGCCCACACCTCAAAAAAGTTATATAAAATTTTGTATATATAAATTATCATATTATGTCTATATAGTTTAAAAATATTTTATTTATGTAAATTTTGTCTATATAATCTACATTTAAGTTTTAATAAAATATGATTACCATGAATACAATAATATATATAATTATATGTAATTTACCAATTTATGTAAATAGAATCAATGGACACCCCTCTCAAGAAACAAAATAATGTGAAAACATAAAATGCTTAAAGCTAACAACTTTAAAAAAGGAAGAAATGTATTTAGATATTTAAAACAAAATACATCTGACTACCTTTAAAAATACCAATAGCTTGACTCCACAGAATAATCTGTGGTAGCAATCTGTTTACCTACCTGTAATTTATCTTGTAACTCCTTATTGTGTAAGGTAAGGGAAGCAACTTTTGCTTGCAGTAGGACAAGAAGATCTTGTTGATCAGCTTCAGAGCTTATATCCAATAAACTATCACCACCTTGGAAAAGAAAACGGCAACTTAAGATAATATTTTAAAAAAACAAATGCTTATTTATTGATCTCCTAACAAATCCACTTTCTTCCTAGTCCTGATTATGAAACCCCAAACAATGAACAGTAATTTTCAGGTTCTAGTATGGCTTCGCTGAGGTATTCCTGGCACAATGTTAGGTACAAGTACATCGAAGCTGATTCTGACAACTACTGGGCTTGGCAATACACTTTCCATTCCCTTGAGAAGTATTATATTTTGGGGGATTTTCTTCCTCCTGGTGTCTCTTAAGTCCTAGTTCTAAGGATCCTTTTAAAAATATTTGTGGAATCTGGTTTATTTTTTTATTCCTATCACCATTAATATAGTTCAGGCTTAATCACCTTCCCTTGGAAATCCTGCAGATGGCTTCCTAACTAATCTCTGCCACTCTTCCCAGTGAAAATATAGCCTGTGCAGCCACATCAGACTAAGCTTCCTGAAAGATAATTTGATACTTTGGGACATTCCTTTGGTCAAATGCTTAAATTGTTCTCCCTCTAAAAATTATCTCTGAATTCCTCTATATTTGGCCAGTTTACATTTTCTAGTGTATGTCTCAGTGTTTCTTATTTCCATTTTGCTCAGATTCAGGGATCCCATCATATCTTCTATATTCTTAACATATAATTCTTTGTTTAGCCACAGGATAACTCTTAGGCAACTCTTAGGATAACTCTAGATAACTTTTAGGCATCCTTCAAGGCTCATGTCAAACTCTGCCTCCTCCTAAAAGCATTCACTGACTACCCTAGCATGAAATGATCTTCCTTCTCTGAATCCCACTGTAATTGCTGTTGGTAAACCACAATTTTTTAAAAAACATCTATTGATTATGATGCCAAAATAACATCTAAAGCAATGCTACTGTAAGTGCTCACGGAAGTGAGAGAACTTGCTCCAGAATTTAATGTAATGTACTACTTCCTTCGTCCAGAAAGTCTTCTTATAAAAAAAAAAAAAAATAAGCTAAATAACAGTGTGC
>NW_022900913.1:26720147-26779994 GCF_012274545.1 Fukomys damarensis | reverse complement strand
AAAAAAAAAAAAAATCAGCTAAATGAAACAGTGTGCTTAACAACATAGTTGGATTACTTTCTGGTACAAACTCCTTATTATTATTGCTGGTTGTTAATAGTTAATGATCACACTCTAAATACTAGATTTGTTTTTCTAACTCATGGTTTTCCTTTTCTCAGCCATTTAGTGCAGAGATGAAAATTTTGATCTTAATTTGGGTGGCTCAAAAATAATGCTTCTTCATAGAAAATCTTGCTTCTGAAAATAAGGCATTGTACTGATGTCTGATGCTTAAACTACAGCTTTCTGAATCCCTTAATAAGAAGTCTGGTGAGCTCCCTTTCTGGTAGAATGAAATAGGCAATTGGGAACATGACTGCAATTCTAAATAGTAGAAATTACCTCACAGATACAATGGATGGTTCTTAAACTATCCAATGTAATACTTGTTGATTTATATTAACATTGATCTCTATTGGCAATTAGAAAGTGGAATACTTCTAAATTCTGCAAATCAAAGGCTCCAACACAAATGAAGTGCTGACTACTTTAGGAAACTGAATGCTGAAACAAAAGAAATAATCTACTGAGTTATGTTAAATTAATTCTGAAGATACTGTACTATATTCTCACAGATAAGATGGAGCTGTAGTAATTGTTTTCCCCTTTAGGAGAGACTTAAAAGATACAATTAATTAAACCCTATCCTAAGATAATATGGCTGTGTATGATTTCATTAGTCCTCTGTTTTTGTCCAAGTCTGCTTATACCCTACAGTGTTAAAGTTAGATTATGGCAGTCACAGAGGTGCATGGATCCCGCTCTCTTTATGACATAACTTGCTGCTCAGCTGCAATGCATTCAAGGTGCTGAGATCAAACAGCCTAAAGCTTATGGACCACATCTCATAAAGCTGTTTGTAAATGTGTAAGGTAAAATAGAGGGTATGGTGATCTAAATACTTATATTGTAAGACATCAAATAGCAAAAAGTAAAAGCAGGTCTAACAACTGCCAAAACTCTTAGTGGATATTTTAGAAATAGTATTTCAACATACCTGCAGTAACAGTAAAGTGATAGGAAATTGTGAATTCTCTGCATGACAAAGTCACAGGTCTGCTAATACTGCTGGGGTTTATTGACTATATTTGTATGTGAAGAAAATGGTAGTGCTTTTTTTAAACAAAAATTACATTTTTTATATCAAAACTCAGAGATTCTTTAAAATCCAGGTTAAGGCCCCCTGGAAGTCCTGTGCGTTGTCAGCTGCTCTGTGACAGTAAGCTCGTTCTCATGCCTTCCCTGTACAAAGTGCCCCAGTGTGGCCTCTGCTCTCTTTAAATGGACGTGGAATAAATAAAGTTTGGTCAAAGGAACAAAAACAGATTTTTTTTATCTTACCTGTAGTACTGTCACTTAGTCTGTCTTTGTTTTCTCGTATAGAACTAATCTCAGCCTGCAGAAACAAAAATAACTTAAAAAGAATACTTCTAAACATAGCACTGCACAAAAGAAATCAAGCAGATTCCTTCTTTGAGAGAGCAGAGTTGGCATTATTCTACCAGAAAAACACCTAGAAGATCTCAAGAAGAAAAAGTATGTTAAGTATAAGTGAATAAAAGTGACAATTTATCAACTAAGGGATAATTTCTAAAATATTAGAAGTTCCAGAGGGTACAGTCTCAAAATATTTTTCAGAAATTTCATTTAGTGAGTGTAACACAAATATATTTATAATTTTATATAACAGCTCATTTATGGGGCTGTGTTCTAAATCCCAAAATAGAACAATTTCTTTCATAATGATCTCACTTACTTGGGTAATATATTTAGGATTTCTAAATTCTGCAAAGCAAAGAATTTAACTTTATCAGTATCATACATGGGTAATAAATAACACCTGTCAGGGAATAAAAAGGTAACTATAGAGAAGAAGAAAAATTTGTATGGCCTTGGATTTGGTAACTGATCTCCTAAAGATTTCCTTTAATCACCATCCCTGAATATATTAATATACTGCAAAAATTCTTACAATTTCAAAGACAGACTCATTTCAAGAATCACATTTCAAAACATTACAGAAACTTGGCAGAAATCACTGTTTCATTTAGATGAGCCATGGATAGTGATGAGAGATCACTTTTCAGCAAAAAGACTTTTTTATAAAAGCCCAAATGTTCAAAATTAAGTGGCTTATTTTTGGTAAGTGCATATCTTTTCACAAAGCTGTTCTTTCCATTTTAGAAAAATGATCTTATCTTTTCAAGGTACAATAAATGACATCCACTTAAAGTTTACAATTTAAGGAGGTTTTGACAGATATATACCCATCAAACCACCATCATCAAAATGCAGATATGTCTGTTACCCCTAAATGTTTCCTCAGGCCTCATCACAGCTAATCCCTGCTCACTCCATTTCCAGGCAACTCTGATTCTTTTTCCACTTTCTAAAATTGCTATAATTTGTCATATTGTGAGGATACTTTTGTGGCTGGCTTCTTTCACTCAGCATGATGATTTTCAGATTCATCAAGCATGTTGCTTGTACCACAATTAATTCTTTTTTATTGTTGAGTACTATTCCATTATGTGAATATATCTCATCTTTATCCATTCATGTATAGAACAGTTGAGCTGTTTCCAGTTTAAGAAAAATTGTGAATAAAGATGCTGGAAAAATCTGTGTATGAGACTGTTGTATAAACATATATTTTCATTTCTCTTGAGTAAATGTCTATGAGTGGATGGCTGATCATATATTAATGAGGTAAATGTCTAACTTGAATGTGTAGAGGGGGCACTAGAGACTGAATCCAAGGTCTTTTCACTAAGCAACATCCCCAGCCCTTTAAATAATTTTCAGAGGTGCTCTTGGTAAGTCACTAAATTGCCCTGGCTGGGCCTAAACTTGCAATCCTCTTACTTCAGCTTCTCACAGTGCTGGGATTATAGGTATGCATTACCTTGCTCTAATATTTAACTTTTAAAAAAAACTACTGAACAATTTTCCAAAGTAGTTGTACCATTTACAATCTCACCAAAAAAAATACGGTCTCATTCACATTCTCACAAACACTTAGTATGTTTAGTCTTTTTAATGTTTATCTACTTTAACTATTACTTTTTGTCTTGCTTGTTTAGAAATTATAGTTCTCTTAAAAATCACAATTTGGGTATTTTTCTTTGGAATGTGTTGCTTCTTCTAAGCCATAGAGATGATATGAGACTATATTAGTGGACTAATTGTGAGAGTATACCTTTCTTGCCCTGTCTTGCATAGGTATTCATCCTAAGTCAAGTTAAAGTGAAGGAATAATATGTTGATAGACTATTTTTTATATCAATGTACACCTAAGTTAAAAAATGTTTATTCTGAGATGGAGACAAGTAAATACACAATTATACAACTGAATTTTATTTTAACAATTACAAATTTCATTTACTCCCAAGTACAATTTCCTAGTGATATTCCATTTCCTTGAAATACTTTCCAACCACAAATTTACAGACCAAGGTAGAATTAAGACGTAAGAGAGTTCCTAAAATTCAGATAAATTATCTTTATCTCTAGAAAAAATTTTAAATATGCTTTGTCTCTGGAAAATTTTTGGTTTATAAAAGTTTTAAAATAGCAACTTAGTTTCTCCTAATGTTGACTTACGTAGTAATGAGGCATTAGACAAAATGAAGATATTAATACTGATAAATGTAGGCTTTAGTCAGACTACACTGTTTTCCACTAATGTTCTTTTTCTATCCCAGAGTTCAATACAGGATACCACTCTTTATGAAGAGAATTTTAAACATTTTGACTTTTGTCATTTTATCAATTTGTATTCAGGAATAAACAAGGGAGTGACAATCACTCAGAAGTTAGCAACGTCTACCATTTTACCTTTTCAAAATCTTATTTTTAATTGTTAAAATATTATATATATATTATATGACATGATGATTTGAAATGAATGTGTAATGTAGAATGGCTAAGCTAAGCTATAAACATATGCATTATCTCACAATCATTTCTGTGAAGAGAATACTTAAAAATCTACTGTTAGCAATTTTCAATAATACAACACATTGGTATTAACTACAACCACCATGCTGTAAAACAGTTTTTATAAAATTATTCTTCCAGTTAAACTGAAGTGTAATCTTTACCCACTATATCCTCCAAACTCTCTACTTAACCTCAACACCCAGAACCCTCATTCTGCTCTCTATTTCTATGATTTCAACTTTTTTAGATTTCACGTAAATGCCATTTGTTACTATTTAAAAGAAAGAAAATTAATGATTGGTCAGTAAATGTTAATTTGTTCTCTCCATTCTTGTTTTTCTGGTGTCCATGCCAGGAAAAAATAATCAAAAGGTTCTTTGTGGTGGAAAAATTGTGAACCAATCATTTAGGAGTATATTGTTTTTGCCAGTGTCGTATACTTTAAAAGAAGTCTATCATATATCTTTAAGGGCAGTAATAAAATTGAACACAGAAAGTAGATACCTTAAAGGGTGGTTCAGCAAAAAATAGTGATTCTTTTCCCGAAAGTGGTGTAGAAGTTATTGATCTTGGGGAAGATACATCACTCAACTAAGAAAGAAAAAGAAAGAAAAGAAAACCATCAGTAAAGAATGTGTTTTCAAAGTCTTTTCTTCTGTAGTCATAAGAATTAGTCCATTTAATCAGAGTTAAATCTTACAGTATATCCTTAGCTCGAATTAATTCAGGGGTAAATTTTTTAGCCAATTCAGCTATTTGAAATACTTTTTGAAAGTTTATAGAGTAAAACTGAGTAACTCTGATTTTATATTAAGTAGAATCAATTTTTAAAAGATCTTTTGCAGGTTGAGCTTATTATTAGTGGATATACTAATGTCTATTAAAGTCACTTATCAGATGAAATACTACTCTATTTGAATATGGATGATTTAATTTTTAACAGCAAGCCTCAACCTGTTTTTATTTGCCATTTCATAGATTTCTGGGCTCCCTTCTCTATTAGGTAGTCATAACTCAGAAATAAAAACTACTTATAATATTACCCAACCATCAATATAATTTCAAAGGCAAATATATTTTAGCAATGCTTTAAGAGATCAACTAAAATCCATTTCCATCTAACCGCCTTACTAATTTCTCTATCCCTTACTGGTGCTGTTAATAAGGGAAACTAAAAATTGAACTAAGCTTATTAAGGGAAAAGTTTTATCATAAGATTTTGAGAAACTTCCTTGAAGTTTTTAAAAAAGATACTGTTTGGGCTGGGAATTTAGTTCAGTGACACAGCACCTGCCTAGAAGGCTGAAGGTCCTAAGTTTGATACCTGGTACAAAAAACAAAACAAAACAAAACAAAAAACTGTTCAACTCTAAAGTTTTCAAATAGATAAAAAAAAATCATTATTTCCATAGTTATAATCAATATTTGCATTTTATTTCTTTTTGCTTGTTTTTTGGGGTGTGTGTGTGTGCTGGGGATCAGACCAGGCCATCATGCACATTAGGCCTACATTCTACCACTGAGCTACAGACCCAGCCCCACAATTTGTAGTTTTGAACTACAAAAGAAAACTTATAATGTATACTTCATGGTCAGTTCTAAAATATTTAATTTGACCTAAACACAAAATGATAAAATCATAGCTTTGTTGGAATATGCTTGTTGATTTTTGTTTTGTTTGTTTTTACCTGGGTAGGACTGATAGGAGGTGGTGGAGCTTTGCGTTTTTTTGGAGTTCCACTTCTTTCTGAGCTTATTTTAGAGACTTGTTCATGCTGAAAGTTATCACAGTCCAAAGAATGGAGGTGGGTTAGTTAGGTTAGTAAAGTCTGAGCAAGTAGCTGCATCAAACAAATGCATCAAACAAATGAGAAAAAAAACCTCAGTTCATGCATTTCTTACTTCAATGATATCTGAAATCTGCTACTGATTATAAAAAAAGTAATATGCATGCTCCAAGTTTTCTTCTACCAGCCCATGCTTTCTTAGCAAGAAATTTAAAAAACATGACAAAACCAGACTAAATTGGAGAAATGGAAAAGTAGAGGATGAGGAGTTATCCTACCATAACTTAGAACCTAGAATACATATAGTCATCTATCTTAATGCAAAGCAGTGGTATTTCTTGCACCTCTGCAATACCTCCATTCCATTTTCTTTTAAAGAATGAAACTATGAATGAAAGGGGGCTCTCATCTCTGAAGGTTATTGATAAGTAATGAAGTTAGCACATAATAAATTCAGTATTATTTGTTGATTATGACTTCTCCTTGAACTTCAGTGTATAAATAAATAAAACAGCCAAACAAAAACAAATATTAACAACATGTGTTTAGGAAAAACTCCAAATGAACAAGGCAAACTTCTCAATTTCTTCTATGGGTAACATTGAATGACAATTTAGAAAAATCACACTAAAATAAAAAGATAAATCTCTTATTTTCATTGCATATTTGGCAATTTCATGGCCACAGGTCTATAGTCTATGTGCTATTTACAAATAATTAAAATACTGTTATTCAGTCTTAGTTTAAATAACATCAAACATTTTCACATTTTCAGTAAAGATGCATTAGTATGTTTCAGGCAAAGATGAAATTTAAAGTTATATGCTTTTGAAATAAAGTAAATCATTAAGAAAGCATTTAGCATCTTATAACAATGACTCATTTATCCCAAAGATATTTCAATACTTACATATTTTCAGTGTATTCTTTATCTCTTTTCTAGTCAACCAGAAGGTTTAATCTAAACATTTTCAAATTCCCATAAGCAAAAATGAAAAAAAAAAATCCTTGGTACCCCGACCCCAAGATAAATACCTGCTTTGGTTTTGTTGGGGTCTTTAACTCTAGAGAGAAAAGAGTGGAAAAAAAATGTAAGAACCACAATGACTTATAACTCATATCCACTTTAGGTAGATACAGAGATACAGACATATCACACACTACATTTAACACTTCATTTTTTTGCAAAGCATATTTGAAAGAATAAAATATATCATATTGCACAAATTCCTTTATCCTTTGGAGAAAATGGAGTGGATAAATTTAAAATAACATTGGCTATTTTCTTTCACATACCAGCATCCTGAGAGATTTTTGATAATAGAAGGGTCTGAATTCCTGCATTTTCTGAGAGTTTGGAATAATGTAAGGCATTGTGTCCAAGAGAATCTATAAGTTTTAGGTCTGCACACTTTTTAATTAAGGCTTCCACGATGTTAGATTTGCCAGTCTCACAAGCCAGCATAAGAGCAGTTCTAAAAAAAGAAGAAGATAGAAAATTAGTACTGACTAAATGTTAAAACTCCTCACTGGGAAACCATTTGTCCTAAAAACATAAGGGAAATGAAGCTTAAGTGAAGTTAAACCTTAACTACACTTAATATTCTGGGGAATTTGAAGTGGAATGCTATTAAGTTGAAATTAGGTAGTAGTTTTTAAAACTGTAAATCAAAACATCAAATCATATTTAGTTAAAAAACAGGCATAATCTATAATATTGCAAAAATAATAAAATTTAATATGATTGGCACAAATCTTGTCCTTTCACTGTATTCTAAAGAACAAAAAAAGTCCTCTAAGATCATTTTTTAAAAAGCAATGTTTGTTTTTATTTAATTTTGCATGAAAAGTCACAGGAAATGGCTTATTCACTTTAATATTTAATAGTTTCATCACAGTCACAAACAAGTCTGGAAAATTTTGCTGTTAATCTGAAACATTCTTGATTATCAAAAAGGTAAAAAAACTTAAAAAGAAGTCAAAACCACTTCATAGGAGATCATCCAAAAAACATCTGTGTTTATGAGACTCAGAATGTGGATACTGCTGAAGTTAGACATTTTCCTAACTGTATAGTACCTTCCATTTTTGTCCCTGGAATTGACATCTGCTCCGTGATCCAGGAGAAAGCAACAGACTTCACTATGGCCATTTTGTACTGCAAGAAGCAGTGGTATATTCCCATCCTACGAGAAAAACTCAGATTTAGATTTTATCTAGTACCAACTGCCAGAAATGCAAAGACCCTGCTCTTTGCACGTTTTTCCCCTTGATTTACACTGCTGTTCTAATATTTGATCCACCACGGCATCTTCTGCCCTTCTCAAGCACAACTCAAGGGATTTCTCTGACTGTTAACTTTTTCCTAGAATGCTCAGCCTCTTGGACTGTTTTGTTTCCTTAGCCATTACTGTCTGAGTAATCACTTGAGAGAGGGTGGAACACAAAGAGTATTAGGGATCAAGGCAAGCATACATGAGTATTCAGGGATCATTCTAGAGAAATGAAGGCTTATCTCAATGTGGCACTCGTCTTCCCAGAAACTGTATCCTTTCATTGTCTTACGAGGTAACCTCCTCTAACACAAATTAAGAGTATCTGTCTACTACTAACAAAAGACAAGATAAATTAAGAGCCTGTCTATTACAAGATAAAGATAATGGGAAGACCTATTTATTTAACATACCATGGCAACTGTCAACCCCTTTTGAAAAAGAAAATGAGACTCCCAACTCATGTGAAAGCTATGTCAGATGGAGTAAGAATTTATTATTATTTTTTTTCTTTTTATTGAGTTTATTGGTATATTCTAGGTATACAATACAGTTACATTCATTACTGGGATCCTGTACCTTCACATGACAGGTCTTGGTTCTTATTTTTTCCCCTTGTTCCTGCCCTCCCTTCATCTCCTCCTCCCCTCCCCATTTACAAATGCTTTATTTCCATGTTTTCATTTTCTCATATTTTTTTCTTTTCCCTTATTCCATTTCCCCTACCCTTCCCACTTTCCCTACACCTTTAGTCCTTTTCTTCCTATTTCACATTGTTAATTATCCCATTAGGATCTTCTGTACCATTATAGTTTTTCACACCAGAGAAACTATTCGGTATTTACGCATGTGACTTATTTATTTCACTTAAGAGTATATCCTCAGAAGGTATCCATTTTCCTATGAATGACTCTAATTTCTCATTCTTTATGGCTGAGTAGTATTCCATTTATAGAAAAACCACATCTTCTTTATCCAGTTTCTAACTGATGGGCAAATGGGCTGTTTCCAAGTTTTAGCTATTATATTACAGTGACATATGCACACCTATGTTTATAGCAGCAGTTTGTAATGGAGTAAGAATTTAAACATTGTAATATTACAAATGGGAAAAACACTAGAATAATATCTCTGTAATTCAGGGTGAGACCTGATGCAAAAGACACAAACCATAAAGGAAAGCTATTATTCTGCTGTTTTGTTTATTTGTTTGTTTTGGGACATAATCCATAAGTCAGTCAATAGTAATTTTTTTTTTTTTGTACCAGGGATTGAACTCAGGACCTTGTGCTTGCAAGGCAGGCCACTGAACTGCTGAGCTAAATCCCCAGCAGTCAATAGTAATTTTTAAATTAGAAACATTCAAAGAGGCAAAGATAAAAGATAACTTACAATATATTGAACTAGTCAAAAATGAGGATTTAAAAATATAATTGCTATGAGATTAAATTTTATAGTATAATTTGAGATAGATTTCTAGATATTATCTTTATCAAGTTATAATACTTTCTAACTATGAAGTACAAGTTGAGTATCATTTATTCAAAAATGCCAGAAGTGTTCCAGACTTGGGACTTCTTTAGATTTTGGAACATATGCATATAAATAATGAGTATGGAACTCAAGTCTAAGTAGAAAGTTTATTTATTTTCACAGATTTTATAAATAGCTAAAGTAATTAATACAGTATTTTAAATAATTGTGTATGGAATTATGGTGTGAAATTTTCCACTGGTGGTAACATAGTGGTGCTCAATTGATTTTGAGTTTTTGGAATAGGAATATCTAACCTGTACTAAGATTCATAGAGTATTAATTTATTTATAGACTGTCAAGTCACTTCATGGCACCTGCATCAGGTGCAAGTATCTACATGTCAATTCTCATGTACTTCTGACACTTAACCCTGCTGCTAATGTGCAGTAGACAAATTTATTTTCCAAATAGCTTACTAAGGTTAAAGTAGGCTAGAATAGGTCTTCAAAGTTGGTAAATTCTAACCAGAAGGTACCCAAGGTGATACATGGGCTTCAGAAGGAAAATAATAGGTTTTCTATTTAAATATTTTTTATAGATCAAGAAAGTAAATGTTATTCATACTTAACTTTATGGTAGAACATATATATTCTAAATCAGAAATACTATATATACATATACATATATATAGTATATATACTATATATATGTATATATATTCATATATATACTATATCTATATCTATCTATCTATCTATCTATATATGAAGTGCATGCTATAAAATGTTTTGTTAATCAAAGGGAACAAACATAAAACCATTTCACAGAAAATGATCTAGTTGGAAAGCAACAGAATTTTGTCAGATACTAAAGTTTCAGTGACTCTCAGAGGTATCTCACAGTGCTGTAGTATTGTGTCAGTTTCCACCTCTAATGACCTGGTACTTACCAAATCCTTGAGGTTTACAGGGCTCTTATGGTCATAGAGGACCTGCACAGCTTGAAGGCAGCCCTGCGCCGCTGCAGGAAAGAAAATACAAACACCATAGCCAATCACAGAGCTACACCAAATACTTCTAGGAAGGGAAAGATTATGTTCTACCCAGTCAGCACATGTTCACTCAAACTGCACTGACAAGAAATCTCGTATTAGGAGGTTAAGTAAGAGGTGTTGGAAATTACTATTTAATTTCAGTTATCCAGACTTAAACCCAATCCCTGCCAGGAAAATATTTGGTTTAGCTTTTCACTGGACTTAACTTTTCTACAACTAGAAATTCAAGACTTTTTAAAATCCTGAGATTTCAATGTCGATGTTAGCTGAAATTTTGTGAGAGAGTAAAACAAAACAGTAATAAATAGAATTAATTGATGCTGGGATTTAGCTCGGTGGTTCCACTGCCTGCCTTGCAAGCACAAGGTCCAGAGTTCGATCCCCAGTACAAAAATAAATAAAGATGTTCAAATTGACTCCAAGTCAAGAAAATCTTTTTCATATATTACCTGAAATTTACAAGTGCTTATGACTATCTCTTACTTTAAAAAGGAACTAGAATAGACATAGATACAGATAGATGTATGTATATCTTTAAAATAAAATATATTTTTAAATGTATTTACTTATTTTGTGCTGAGTATTTAACCTTTGGCATCCTGTATGCTAAGCATATACTCTACTACTGAGCTGTACTGCAGCCCTAATTAAAATATATTAACCATGATAGCTTTTACTGGTTGTACAACATGCAAATGATGAATTCTAGGTATACTACTTGATAAAACTACATGTTTTATAAACTGAGTAAAATAGAGATGTCTAAGAATGAACTTTACCAATAGTATGGTAACTTTACCAATAGTATGGCAAAGTTAATGGCCTGAATTAAAAAAAAAAAAAAAGAGAGAAAGAGAATGAAAGTTACCTGCATAATGTAAAGCTGTTTTCCCAGAGCTGTCAATACCTTCAGCTGGGCATTTAGACTAGAAAACAAAATAAATTTCATATATATTTTATTTTTTAACTTTTTTGATAAGTTTATTATCATAGGTACTTGTTATAATAACAGAAAGATAGCTAACACATATAGTCAGATATAGTCACACATATAGTGCAATAGAAAATTAGAACTTCTTTTTCTTAATTATGAATAATTTACTTTCAAATATGTTTACAATAATTTACTAGCATAGTTATCATTTATTTGGTTACAAACATGCAGTTAGCCTTCTCTGTAAATTTTTCCTGACCTACCTGTAATTGTGTCCTGTATAATGTTATTTGAATGGCCCATATCTGAACTCTTAAGAGGGCAAGTGAGAATCTGGATTAAAAGTAGGGGACACATATAGTGTGAAAAAGCCCTGAGAGGATTTTCATATTCTTTTTTCTATATCTAAATTGCTTTTCTCTACTATAATAGAAAAATTTCATTTTTCAAGTGAAAAATAAAGACAAGGAAAAGTATCGAAAAATCACAATGAAAGTAAAGTAAAAGTTGGATATAGGTCTTCTCAATTATTCTCTAGTTCATTTTAATACATTTCTGGCTGAGCTCAGAGTGTATGAAGATAATACTACTTAGAAATAAAAGATGTATTTTCCTAGCTTTCTCTAATATAACCTAATGCTTGTATAACTATCAAATCATTTTCATGAAGCTTTTGGTCTTTATATCAAAATGATTAAATAATTAGAATTTATGTAGCAGATGCAAATATAAAATGAACAAACTTTATCATTTAGTCATAGCATCACTCCCAAATATAAATTACATAAACAAAAAATATATCCATTGCCTGAAAGGAAAGGTGGGGTATCACATCCTGAATAAGATGAAGCAATTTCCTGAGCTAGTCATAATGAAGTGAAAAATAATCTATGGCAGTATTAGAGGCCTTAAAATGAAATGCATTTTAAAAGTTCTAATACAATGCAATACTTTCTTGACTTACCTATACATTTTTCTTCTTTTGTATTATGATAATATTTGTATCAAGAAATAGTTTAATGAATATTCATATGAAATCAGATTCCAAGAAACTAAACTCATGCTCTTTGACTCTTCTGTTCAACATATTATAATAAATAGGAACACAATTATTTTAAAGTATGTAGAAAGCTTTCTGGAAAACTCTGACTGACTAAGTATTGAAATTTCCTGCTAACTTTGAGGTAAGTAAAAAGAACTTTATTTTCCAGCTCTGCTCATAAAAGAAGCATAAATCAAGAAAAAATGAGGAAGGATAATTGTGACAACTAATTTCTGGCCTTGGGCTGATATATGTAGGAGATTGAATAGAACTGGAAAAGACCTTCTATTCAGTATCATTGAGCAGCCAAATCCTCTTCCTCCCATTTTATCTCTATAAAAAAATTCAGCAAGCAAACAAAAAAAGGTCCTCTTCTATATAGTATCCAGTGTTCCATAAAAGATGAACATGACTAGGAAATAATTATTTGGAGAACTATTCACATTTGAAAAAGAAAATTCAAAGCAAAATTCTGGTCAATTCTATCTATAGAGATAGGAAAATGTCACACCAGAAAGAAAAAGCATAGCTTTTACCATTTTTTTTCCCTTAGCTTATTTGATCTGAGAAGTCAGTAGTTAAAGTGCACATTGTAGGCTTTTAATTTTCCTTTATGCATATGGAAAGTTTCTATGCTTTTTTTTCTCATTGAGTTTATTGGTACTTTTTTTTTTAATTGAGTTTATTGGTACAATCCAGGTCATATATATCATACATATATATATATATCGTGTGTGTGTGTGTGTGTGTGTGTGTGTGTGTGTGTGTGTGTGCTATCGTGCATAAGTTCTGTTCAATTTGTCCTTTTCCTGCAAGGTGCAACATTACACATTACATAAACAAGCCCTAAGCACTGTGCTTCAGCAGCCTACAGTATTTTCTGGGAAAGAAGACTCATTTCTTAATGACAAACAAACAGTAATTTCTTTGCTACTCTGGCTGTCCATTTCTCTCCTACAGCATCATCCCATCACTACTGAATCATCCCTACCAGCTAAAAAACATGCACACAAATCTCTCATCTTGATCCCTTTTCCCCTAATTTCTGCTCTAATTTTCTGTCTTTCTTTGCTTCTCATTCACTCCTAAAGTCACTACAGTTCAATATCTGCCCTCATGATTCCATGGAGATGGCCCTAGTCAAGGTCATCAGCAAACTACCAGTTTCTGAAACAGCAGTCATATCACAGACAGCCTGGGTTGCAATGATAAGAGATGAAGAACTAACAAGATAGGCCTACGACCCAAGGACAGAGACGCAAAAGGAGGACCCAAGAACTAACCAGAAAGAACACTGGTAAAATAGTTTGCAAGTTGGAAGAGGAAAAAACAGGCTACCTTAGAGTGAAATGTCTGCCCACTGGTGTTAAGAAGAATGGAGATCAAGTTACCTCTTACCAAACTTTGGCCTAATTTTAGAACAGCACAAGGGAACTGTTTAAAGGCTTCAAAGATTCCAGAGAAAACCCAACCCATTTGCATGAACAGATATAAAATTACATGAGAGGCTAGAATATCTGGTTCTAGCCCACAAGGACTTCGAGCCTGTCAGGTTAAATCTTCCTTAAAATCAGAGCCAGATGCAAGGTCTGGTTAGCCAAGCCAGGAAGGGAATGGGGACTTAAAACATTTTAAAATGTTAAAAAAAAAAAAAAGAGTTAGGGCCATGGTTGTAGATGCAGGGCAGTTGGGCAAATGAATGCTTTTCATTTGTTGAGAGTGCTTGGTCACAGAAAAGGCAGGAAAAGAAAAGCTTTATTTTAATTGTCTTCAAGGGGAAGCCTCATAATAAATCACAGACAGTGATCACATTTTTCTTGAATTTTGCTTCAAAGACCTGTAAAGGTCAAACATTCCTGGAATCGGCAGTAGCGTGCATCATGTAATATAAGACAAGAGGCTGTGTGATCAACAGAGCAAGACAAGTTGAAGAATGTGACCACAATTCTGCATTAGAATTTCAAAGCCAAATTAAAGCAAGATGCTGAGTTCCAAACAGTGCTTGGGGTGGCCGAGACAACAGCTTGACAGACCAGACAGTACTCCAAACACATATTTTGTTTCTCTATGCTGTTCCTGAAAACAGCCAGCTTATGTTTGGAGTGGCAACAGCTGGACATAACTGTATGGACTGCTATTGGGAGATCATTAAATATGCATCTTTCCAGATTTATAGAAGTCATTACCTTAAGAGTTCATTATAAACTTCCTGGCAAGGTCATCAAACCAAAGAATTGGCTTAAAATTATAAAGAAGAATAAAACCAAGCACTTAAACAGGAACCCCAAACTAAAATCTCATCAAGTTATGTGCAAAAATGTAATGGTGAAAACTTGCTTCTTATTAAAAGTTGAAAAAAAATTGTTTTTAAAAAAGAAGAGGGTGGGGATTTAGCTCAGTGGTCCTGCTGCCTTCCTTGCAAGCACAAGGTTCCGAGTTCGACCCCGGTCGAACATCAGTAACAACAACAACAACAACAAACAGTGTTATAAAAGAAGAGCTGCATTTTACTCGTGGTTTATAGAGTGAATACCAAGACACAGAATACCTGGCAAGGATTTTCAACAGTTTAGAAAAAGATTTTGTAAAAAAACTCATTATGTAAAGGGTACAAGTCTTGGGAAAGAAAAAGAGGGACTGAATAAAAGGAAGGAAAAGACTGATTCCAGCAAGATACTCCTTAGACCACCAACAAAGTGAAGAGAAAAGAAAAGTTTTTACAAGCTACTCCTCAGACAGAGGACTAATATTTAGCATATATAAAGAACTCAAAAACTAGAACTCCCAAACTTAAAGACCCAATCCAAAAATGAACAGATAATACTTTTCAGGTGAAGAAGTACAAATGGCTAGTAAATAAATGAAAAAATGTTCACTGTCACTGACCACATAAGAGAAGTGTGAATTAGGCTGGGGATTTAGCTCAGTGGTTCTGGTGCCTGCCTCACAAGCACAAGGACCTGAGTTCAATCCCCAGTACCAAAACAAAACAAAACAAACAAAAAAACCAAAAGAAGTGTGAATTAAAACAACAAAGAGAATGTCCATCTCTCCTTCTCCAAAGAGAATGTCCATCATCAAGAAATCAATAAGAAATGCTGGCATGGCAGAGGGGAAAAGGAACCCTTCTCCATTGATAGTGGGAGTAAAATGGGTATAAGCACTATGGAAATCAGTATGGAGATTTCTCAAAAAACTAAAAGTAGATGTTCCATTTGACCAGCTATTCCCCTTCTAGGTATCTTCCCAAAAGAATTAAAGTCATTATTCAGTGATGTATACATATCCATGTTTAGAGCAGCACAATTTATAATAGCTAAATCTTGGGAACAGCCCAAATGACCAATAACAGATGAATAGATAAGGAAAATGTGGTGTTTACATACAATGGAAGTACTATTCTGCCACAAAGAAGGATTAACGAATTTTTAGGTAAATGGATGCACCTCATACCATAATCTTAAGTGAAATAAATCAGACACACAAGTTTAAATATCACATTGTTTTTCTTGTATAAGAAACTCAAAGAATAAATAAGACGCAGAGCTATTAGGAGAATAGATATTAGGAAATAGGAAGAACTTTTTCAAATAAGAAGAGAAACAAGAGATGGGGAAGGAGAAAGTAAGGAAGGGAGAGGTATTTAAAGAAAAAAAGGAAAAAAATGGAGACAACTTTAGAAAATGGGGAGGGAAAGAAGGGCTGGCAGGAGAGGAGGGGAAAGAGACAAAAAGAATTAAGATGTATTATGTACATGTATAAATGATGAATATGATCATTATTTTTTACTGGTACATTATGCAAATGTACTTTTAAAAACCCCAAAGTGAAACAACAACAACAAAACCCAAAGTTTGACATTCTCAACTTTTGGAATTTTCTAGAAGGCCTGAAATTAAAGACTAGGGGAAAGAATAAGAGTTTTCTCCTCATGATCCACTTGCGCAGCAATGTCTGTCTCAGGATACAACAGAACGGGATATAGGAATTACAGAGGTATGTGGAAGCTTAATTTAATAATTTTATTAAAAATAAATAACCAAACTCTTGCTATGTTTTATGTCTAACATTAGGTCAACAAATGAGATTTAACAATTCACTTTCCAATGTAAAAAATTTTATTTACCACTCTGCTTAATGCAAAAAAACCCATTTACTTAATATTTTTTGTAAATATGTGCATCTTTTTTTTTTCTTCCTCACTGAGTTTATTGGTACTTTTTAAGCATACAATACAGTTACATTTATCATTCAGATTCTATACCTTTGCATGACAGATCTTGTTTCTCATTTTTTCCCCATATCCCTGTCCTCCCTTTACCCCTCCACCCTTCCCTATTTACAATGTGTATCTTTCATATTATTAAATAAACATGAAATTCAAGCAAAATAATTTTGATTAGAAGCCTTTTTGCCAGTGGAATTGCTACTGAAATAATACTTTCCCTATAATTTCAGTAATAAGGCTACTTAGGAAATACAGGTTCTGGGATAGTATTAAAAGGCATGTGTGTGTGTGTGTGTGTGTGTGTGTGTGTGTGAAGTGTTTTTTTTTTTCTTTCACAGATAAGGTCACCTTTAAATTTGAAGAATGATGCATTTGTAATTTTAAGTTGTTGCCACTTTACCTGAAGAAGTTTCCTGATACACTCGTGATGGCCGTTCTTGGCAGCAAGGTGTAAAGCACTGTGTCCTGAATGGATTAAAAAGCAAAACATGGGGAGAAGGTCACACTTCTTGCATCTTTTTCTAATCTCTGTCTTAAGACAACTATGAGGAAATAAACTGTTCTCCAACAAAGACAGAATTGTTCCACTGGAGATGACTTCACATTCTTTAGTGCAACAAAAGTGGGGGGAATAGAGCATCTTGCCCACCAGATAACATTCACAGGCTCCAACTGCTGTTCTCTTGGGCTTCAACTAAGCCCTGTACTAGAGGCTTGTGGTGGACTCATGACATGCAGCTTAGATATTCTGCTTTCAGAAAGCTGTCAAAGTGTGTGTCAAATGCCCTGCATCTACAACAGTGTAACCAGGCTGGGGCCACCCCAGACTTAGGAACCCAAAAAGGCAGACCACAAGCCAGCAGAAAATATACCAGAGATCCCTACCTTTGACCCCTTATTCCTCTTGCCCCCAAATATACTCTAGCTCTGAATGGACATTACCCAGGGTTTTGGATTTTCAAAAACTTATGTCAAAGAAAAGAAAGAGTTGTGAAGCAATGGACTGAAAGAGACTGCAATATTGTGTTGCCCAAAACAGGCTGTAAGCAGTGCAGGCTATAAAGAGTTAACCTCACAATTGGCTTGTTTATTGAAGTGAGTCCAGCCAAAGCCTACATGTCAAGGTCAAAGTAACTCACACCCAAATTCTGTTCTCACGATTAAAACCTTCTTAACTAGAAGGACAATATTCTAATTACAATCATATATTTTGTCTATTCTGTTCCTAATTCAAGAATGCTTTGTTTTGTCCTTTATGAGGTTTGCTTATATTAATTTCCATAGAAACGGCACAACTGCACATCCTCCCATGTAGTTTAACCCTTGCACATAGCTTGCCTTACCCCAACTGATTAACAATAAAAATGAGTGGTTTGGACAGACCAGAGCCTTTGTTGGTTGCACTGGCAATGGTTGTCCTGGAGGCCTGCTTTGTCTCTCAGTTCTTTTAGTTTTTTTCTTAGGCCTCCACTGTACACTGAGTAGGAGACTGGAGCCAAATGCAGAGGTTTCCAGTAACGTTTCATGGACACTCAGCAATGTACTATTACTATAGCATTTCTATGAGTTCCCTTCATGATTCCAACAAAAGACTTGGCTGTTCTATTAACAGATAACTTCAGGAAATCCCAGTGTTCTGCCCAACTCCCTCACTACCAAATGGGCCTCTAGAGCTTCCCTGGAGGCAGGCTTAGGGGCAGCCTAAGGGGCAGAAGACTGCCCATGCTAGGGCCTTTGCAACTGCTGTCTATTTAGCCTGGAATTTCCTTTCCTACAATATCATAAAGCTTGCTCTTTTATCCTTTTGGATGCCACCAGAATGAGGTCTTTTGAATTAAATCTCTCCTGGCCTATTCATTAAAAACTCCAATTCTTTTCTAACTGTGGCTTTATCCTGATTCTCTGCTTTATTTCTTTATTCTTCATAGCTCCCAGAAGTTTGAGGAATACAATGATTGGGATGTACTTTTTGTCTGTATCGCTCCCTGCTGTTTACCTAGCACCTACAATCTTTCCAGTACACAGGAGGCTTTCAGTTCTCTTCCATGTGAATTAGAGGCTGTGTTATCTTCAAATGGAATGTAGGACTTGCTGCAGTTTCCATCCAAGCCTTAGGAAAGTCATAATCTTGTATTTCTCAAATTATATGGCCAACATAGCCCCAATGATATTGTAAGCTAGATAACTGCTGTGTATGGTTGTCTTGTGAATTACAAGATGTTAAGCCACCTCTCAGACCCACTAGATGTTTAGTTATGGCAATAGAAATATGTCTCCAGGGATTTCCAGATGTTCTTTGGAGGCCAATTCATTTCTAGATGAGAACAATTAGCTTAGGAAAACAAGTTTTTTATATTGTGACCCAATTCTGAAATACTATTCTCTGTTTTGAATTAGTTGTCACTCTCTAACACTGACCAGAATTTTCTAATTGGAGGATCACATGGCTAGAAAACACCATATTTAAGATTATAGGGTCAAAGGATCACAGTGACCTAAACAAAAGCATATGTAATGTCAAAAGAACAGCTCCCTTCTACTGTGAAACAGAGGTATTGAGAGATCTTAAGGATATACTTGAGGGAGAGGCTAGTTGAGGGGTAAAAAATCTACCCCTTCCTGAAAGGTTAAAAATAAATAAGGTTAAGGAATGAGGAAAAAGAGATCTTTTACTCCTTTTATTGCATGAGATTCCCCTTATCCAGAATGAATAAATCATAATAGCAAGAGTTTAGTTACATTATAGATTAAATAGACTTTTGTGGGCTAGTTTGGCCTTGCCAGTGATCATTTATACCACTGTTTCTACAGACAAGTACATTCTGAATTTTAAATAAATGAACTTTTGGAACACATCCTGATTGTAAGCTGCAGCTTGTTTATGTTGTGCATGCAATGTATTAGCTTTTGTCTATGCTGTGAACAAAAGGTGTTCTATACAAAGAGGTTCAGTGCTCATCTGAGAAAGGCAGAGTTCTCCAGGGATATTGAGGTAGGGACATTTAAAGAAAATCTCATAAGTAAACAGCAGGCTTTCATTTCACGTCTAGTGTTCTGGTCATACCCGAAGTTAGTGCTGCATATCTGGAGAAGCAAAGTTCTTTTATTCCCTGGCTCTGATATGTTTTTCTAACTAGCAACACAAAAGTATTTTTTACTTAAAATAATCTCAAAACTCAAATGACAAATCATTCCCTGCATACTATTGCATATCTGAAGCAAGGTGTCTTGCATTGTTAACATGGAACAAAATTTTCTTTCTAAATGTAAAATTTCCCAGAGTATATTAGTGACAGAATCCTGCTATGAGAGGCAATGTCTAACTCTTATTCATCTGTGAATCTTTCTGAAATACCAGGAAGAAAATTAATTTCCTTATAGGCAAATAAAAACGGCAGTTCTTTAACTGAAAATAAAAAGACCAATGCTACTTATAAATCAAGAGCCTTGGACCATTTCAGGAATTTTAAGAATCCTATTATTGTAAGAGAACAAGCTTGTGGTGGTGCCACACACCTGTATTCTCATGCCTGTGGGAGGCTGAGGCAGGAGGAATGCAATTTTGAGCCTACCCTGGGGAACTTAGCGGGACCTTGTCTCATAAAACAAGAAAAGGGCTGAGGCCCAGTGTAAAGACCTGGTTTCAATCCTGAGTATAACACATGTGTATGTGCGCACGTGCACGTGCACACACACACACACACACACACACACACACACTTGCAAAAAAGAAAAAAGAAAGAAAGAAAGAACCCCCAAGCGGGAAAGTTTAACAACCTGAGCTACAAAAATCGTCCCCTAAACTATATCAGTGGTAATTTATTCCATTCTTAAGACTGCTGGAGAAAAGAGGTAAAATGCAATAGGAATGACTGATGGGACTGAGACCATATTTCTCAAGTGAGATGAAAATTTTTAAGACAGAAGAAGTCATAAGATACTCAGATGTGGCTAAAAAACACAAAAGCCCAAAGTTTGAGAAACCATAGTATTGGATCATAATCCAGAAACATGTAGGAATAAAGATAATTAAATAGTATTCAACTAGATAAAATATAAAATATTTTCTTAAAAACCAAAGTTTCAGAATGCAGAACATATTTAAACAATGAAATATAAACTTCTTTAGTTCTAGGGGGAGGGGATCAAAAATGATTAAGACATATATATATATATATATATTTTTATAAATGATATAGACATATCTCTATAGTTGTCACTCAGGATATTGTAACTTGATCACATATACAAATTCCGAAAAACAAATATAATTTTTCCAATCACAAGCATAAACCAATAAAAAATAAATATAGTTCCTATTTACAATTTAAAATATATTTAAACAGCCTTATTCTTGGAAAGGCTCATGTTTACATCAAATTTTTATCACTGAAGCACAAGTACATTTATCCTGCTGTATTTCCAGGAGAGAAAAGACCTGTTTATAATAATTATTCTTAATTTTACAGTTTTGAACTTATTCCTTAGTCTCTGTTTATTTGTAAAGCACAGTATAGGTTGACATAGTGTTTTATGAGCATCAAGCGATGTTCTCGTGTGTGTGAAGCACGTAGAACCCTCCTGAGCCTCTGTGACCCTCCCCACAACACAGCTGAATCTGCAGCAAGTCAAGCACCATAAATCATACATCTTTTTTGGTTTCTCTTAATTCGAAATTAAAATACATCTATTAGGTTGACTTATAGCTAAACTTTTTAATGTCTTATCCTATAAAGTATCTGAGTTTTAAGATGAATATTATCTTTTGTGTCTTCACACAGTATCAAATTTGAGTGGACTTTGGGGTGTGACAGAATGTCGTCATCCAGAAATCAAAAAAGCTAAACCAGGAACTGGAAATGCTAGAGAACAAGAAGGGCTAACAAGTTTTCCCTCCTTTTGGACTCTTCCTCTGTGTATTATGTTTTCAAACCTCTGCTTGTTACTCTCTGAAGTCTGTTTTATTAAGAAAGCCAAGTATTTCTTTGGGAATTAGAGATATACTAAAATATGTCAGTGTGAGAGAAATTGCAAATCATCCTTCAGTCCATTTCTGCCTCCCTCTACAGTAAAACATTTGATTTAACTAAACAAATTGTTGCCCAGAATTCTCCTGCTCTGCTTAAAGCTAGATGTGGCCATGGTCCATGCTGTGTCCAGTGAGATCTGAATGGAAATCTATGTGTGCCACGTGGGCCACACAATCCTTCCCCGCACTGCTGACAGGGACACCCGGGGAGCCATCTAGGCCATGGGAACCACAGAAACACCTACATGGTGTAGCAACAATGGATCTAGGTCATCATGATACAGAGCGGAGATACCACATTAATCTGGATCTTGTAATTGGGAGAAATGAAATTTTAATGTCTAAGCCATTCCTATTTTGGTTTCTGTCACAGTATCAAGTATATATACTTATTAATAAAGGAAGTCTGCAGAGACATACTGATAATATATAGAAGATTCTTTGGTCTTCTTCAATCTTTTGGTAATGTTTCTATGTGATTGCATTTTCTACTCCATAGTGCTAAGTGCAGGTGTCAAAAGCAAAGAAAAATAAATTAAAAAAAAAAAAAAGCTAGGCATCAACTTTGCTGTTTGCCCAGAAGAAATGCTTTCTAAAAAACAGAGAGAATTCCCAACTCTTACATCATTGTAGGACTAGAACAAACAAGCAACAAAGGGTATCAAAGGAATTATATGGGTTTAGTTCAGAGATGGTCCAGGAACTGGCCTCTCTACGAGAGTGCTGTGTGTTTTTGGTGGCAAACAGGCAAACTAAGGAATATGAATCCCACCCCCTCCCCCCAAAAAACCTTAAAGTGATATTTTTGTGTAAGAGTCTTTGGGTTTGCTTTTTCTTACTTTTAAAATGACAGCCTATGTTGTGATGACTGTCAAGCTTTGTTTTGTATGTATTTGCACACATGTAAGTATGTGTATAAGATCTGAAATGGATCTTTGCTTCTTCCTTCCCCCCTCTTTCGTGGTACTGTGGTTTTGAGTTCCAGGACCTTGCACTTGCGAGGCAGGCACGGTGGCACTGAGCTAAATCCCTGGCCCTTGAAACTGATCTTTCAGTAGCCCAGTGAAAGAGAATAAAGGTGATCTGGCTGCCAATAATAATCATGACAATTTAGTAGTCAAATACAGTGAGCCCTTCTATGTGCCTAGCAATATGTGCCCACAAACCTCAACTCACTGATGCCTCCAAAGCTATCTAATACACCGCTGGTGTCATACTCTGACTGGTTCCATGGCCTTATTTGATAGTGTTTCACTTGTAAAATTAACTGTAAGGCACCCATAAAAGTTCTCAGAATTCTAAGTATTTCTTGTGGAATGATAATTTTAAAAAGGATAATAAAAACCCTTTGTGTCTAATTCTTAAATCCAGTCAATAGTTTAGAAGTAGAAAATTAGACCAATTTGACCGTCATGTAGACTTTGTGGACAAAAAGGATAAAAACAGTCTCATATATATTGAAAGGAGTTCCAGTCCTGAAAAAAATTTTTACAGGTAGTATGATTTATGATAAAAAGAAAAAAAACACTTTTGTGCCATTTTTAAGTAGGTTTTGAGACTGAAGATGGAATCTCTGTAATAATGTGTCAATATCTGAGGCAAATTTATTGAAAATCTCCTGTCAAAGCTAACCCTATTACCATAAAATCATTTTTGACTATTGATAATCATGAAGGCAGTGGTTAAAACCCTCATCCTTCTTTTGTATCCTTCTCTTGTATCCATATATGCTTTCTTGGAGGGAGAATTAAGGAGCAGGCATTGTAGCCAACAGGAAAAACATGAGCATAGGCAATTAAAGCCATCCAATTATCCTTTTTTTTTTGGTAGCAGAAAGACTTTAACAGTTCTTTTAGATAACACACAGTCATTCCATGCACCTTTTTCCTTCTTTTGTTTCCATGTTTTCTTTGCAGACTTTCAAGAATTTATCACAAGAAGTTAGTGCCTCATTTAGTGTGAAGTGCTAGCCTCCTTGCTAAGAATGGTAGAAAATGGGGAAAGGGACTGTAAGAAGCTCTGAGACTTCTTCAATCCATGGAACATTTCAACGATGTCCTGGAATCACAAAGTGCTTTGAAGAAGCCATTTTAATCAACTTCTCCTGCCAGCATTGAGAAGCCTCCCTGATGGGTCTAAGGGCCTCTTCTGGGGCTCCTTCTTGGAGGACCAGGCCATCTCAGTCTTCAGGGACGTGGGCACTGAGCTGATATATCCAAGCCTTGCTACTAGCACTATACTAGGCTCTCAGAAACCCAGTTAAGGCTTGGCTGGTAAATACAAACTGTACTCACATGATATGCTATGGCTATAAAAACTATGCTTCTTAAGAGCTTTTAATGGGAGACATGATACTGGTGACTTGCATGTAGTATAGTACTAAGGATCCTGGGCAGCTGGTCAAGATGTAGATCATGGCTTTTGTCCACAGTGCTCATTTCAGCTAGTTGTAAAATGTGATACTAAAATTCACCCTATTTATTATCTTACACTATCATTCATAAAAACAAATAATGGAAATAATGCTTGGTTCATACATATTATCTTAGAAAATCACATCAAAAATGAGGATAAGAAGCATACAGTCTCCAGTGACTAATGACCTAGAAGAAGAAAATGCACTTGAAGATACAGACAAATGATGAAACCATGCCAGAGCCTAGCTATTGGAAGTGATTCTGTTTTTCTTCTTTGGGCTTATCTGTAGACTGTATCTTTTCCACAATGAGTATGTATCACCACCTTTGTGATATTCTCCTGCTGGTCTGTCAATTTAAGAGATTAGAAAAACACATACCAGTACTGTCTTGGGCAGTCACATCCACACCATGTGTAAACATGACCCGGAGACATTCCACATGTCCTTTTGCAGCAGCAAGATGAAAACTAGAAAGAAAATGGAAACATAGCTCAGATTTTCACCTCCAACAAAGCCTTCTGCCTCTTTATTTTCTCTCACTTGAGCTCTGCAACCACCCACTGAATAGGTATTGTCAGCCTCATTTTTTAAACAATATATTTAAAAAATTTTTCTTCCTGTAGATGTTTAGACAGGGTTTCGCTATATTGCCCTGGGTAGTCTTCAACTTCTAGGCTCAAGTGATTTTCCTGCCTCAGGCTCCTTAGTAGCTGGGACCAGAGTCACCTCATTCTAAAGATGAGACAACAGAGGCTCAATGTGGCCTGGTGATTTGTTCTCTGACACTTTTGTTTTTTGTTTGTTTTGGGGGCTAAGGACTGAATCTGAGGCTGTGTGCATACTTAAACATATATGTTCTTACACTAAGCTATTCCACCCCAGGCCTTCACTGACATCTCTTATTAAATGATGAAACAGGAATTTGATCTTAGGCTTTTCAAACCAAAGATTGGGCTTTAAAAAAATTAAAACCGTACCATATATTTGTCTCTTTGGACAACAACAGTTAAGCCTCAACTAGACCTAGATTGTAAATGATAAGTCTACCAGCTTTTTCATATTGTCTAATGTTTTCACCAAAGCTACTGTTTCTAACTAATACACTCTATAAAAAGAAACTTGTCTAAGTCACACAGAAGTCAAAGTTCTGGACAATATCAATGCCAAATGTGCTCTTGGGATATAGTTGAATAATAGTTGTGTGTAACATTTGTTAATGCATGCCAAGCATCTTACTGTGCACTCTTGGATGTGATGTCTTTTCATTACCATAAAAACCTTTGGGGAAAGTTGCAGGACAGAGTCTTACTATGTAGTGCAGGCTGGTCTTGAACTTTTTATGTAGCCAAGGGTGGCCTTGGACTCATGATCCTCCTGCCTCAGCCCCCTGAATGCTGAGATTACCATCACAGCCTTTATTTGAGGTGAATCCTATTAATGTCTCCTCTAGACAACAGGAGTCTACACTCAGGTGCAAACAGGATCAAAGACAGTTCACATTTAGGATGCCGACTCAATGAGGCTTAAAAGTTCAAAGCATGCTTAAAATCTTTAGACTAGCCATTAAGAAAAGAGATAACACCCCAATACCACACCAATCATCCCAGCAAATCCCAGGGTGAAGAGTATTCTACAGGCAGAAAGAAATAAAGCACAATGCCACCAGGCATCCAAGCTCAAAAGCTGAGGTGGCCATACACACTGAGACAGTGTCCACTGTAGAGCCCTTTCCTCTTTTTGGTCTCCTTCCTGTACAGAGACTCGGTTAACATGCTTTCCAATTCTCCTGCTGCCATTCTGTTTTAAGGACTTCTCCTCAGGACATGTTCTATGCAGAATCTCAGTGTCTATAGCTCTGGAATAATGTCCAGGTAATGTTTTCTGGCACGGTAAGATCTGTCACCAGAGCTCAGAGTACACACAATGGAAAACTTCAGAGCCAATAACAGAACCAAGTTGGTCTCACTCTAGATCTTTTACTTAACTGCTAGATTGAAGAGGTCAGATTATTGGATGTGGATATTTCACATCTTGTTGAAAATCAGTCATAACATAATGTGTGCATGTGTTGGGGACATCAACCTCTCTATACCTAATTTCCTCTATTGTAAAGTGGCAAGACTGAAGTCAAATTATTTCTAATATTTTTTATGCTCTGACATTGTATTTCATCAATCCACCTAGCTCTGATTTTGTTTTTATATTTGTGAAACAACCTATATATAATGTCTCTTTACACCAAAATTTACTTGTGGATGATCACATTTTATCAAAACATTGATTATATGGAGTAACTGGGAATATGGTGTCTTGTTTAAATGAAATTCCTGAGCAACTACAGCTTAACCAAAAGAACTCCCCTTAGAGGCAGTAAAATAGTACATTTATTTTTAGCATTATGTAAGAGCTTAATTTTATGTTTACCTTTAAATGGTAAATCCTTTATTTTAACTAATCTTGGTAGCTTTTCAAAAGTTCTCCAGGCTTAATAACTGCATTTGAGACATAATCAATTACTCTTGAGGCTGTAGAGTCACCATAAAGAGCCTCAATTATTCAATTCTACTTTCAGGGACACTAAGAGCTGTGCTCCTTTAGACATATCTGACAGTGAGCATTACTGTAGGCTATTGCTGTGTGTTGATAAACACAGTCTGAAGAACATGACAGGAGAATTTGGAAGACATGGTAATGGCAGGGATCCAAGGTCATTACTTGGGAGTTATTGACCCTTCTTCATTATAAGCCAGAAGAAGTACAATGTTAGGATGCTGGGTTCAATTTCCAATTCCACAGGAGACAGTTCTCAGATACTGATTTGTAAAGGATGGCCCCTTCAACCCAAATTAACACCTGTGATGGTGGCAACACATTTTATTCATGGATCCAGCTGAGTCAAAGCTTCACTGAATATGCTTTAATAAAGTCTGTGTGTGATTTTGCTTTGCTCTGCCTCCCCCGTTGGAATTTAGATCAGAAATGACATTTTCCTCTATTTGGGGGCTCTCCAATTATTCTCCTGCAGAATGCTTGTATTCTGTTTTTATTAAACCAAATAACAGTCTTTTACCATTTTACCAAAGTATTTACCAAAGGCATCAGCAATTACCATTCTTAACAAAGTACAAATGTAAATTCGAAACAGCTCATCATAGGGAAAGATATGCATGCTTATAATTTTACACTGTACCCATATAATAATAATCATCGTCATATTTTTCACTAGTAAAGTCATTCTTAGTTCATGTGATACAGTTAAACATACTATTATTTCAAGGTGTTGCTCCAAGAATTCTATTTTCCAGGTGTTGTGTTATGGGAGTAAAGCCAAAAAGCACATGAGTCTGTTCGTAGCTGGGGAGTCGTCAGTGCTATGCCTTTGCTTTGCCCTCCAGATCTGCTCTCTGCCCCTGCTCTTAGGACTGTGGTCTAGAAGGCAATACTTCAATGGATTGAATCTTATGGGCTGCCAAGTACTTTGGCTTTTAGGACCAATGGAAGGTGCTTATAAGAGACAAGAAGATCTGAGGCAAGAGTTTCAGGCATCACCCCTTTCACAGCTTCCCCTCCATTCCTCACATTACCAGACTCTGTCTTCATCTATGAAAGCCACAGCCACGAAGTCACAGCTGTGGCTCTCCAAAAACTATTGCTGTGGCTGTCTCTGAGTTTTAATAACTATTCTCCTTCCTTGCTCTTTCAGGAAGAGGGCAAAAAGAATTTCCACTATTGCTCAGCCAGGGCTTCCTTCTCAAACCTGGAGGTTCGTTTTAATCTAGTCACACCTTTGTAAACAGTTCCTTTCTTAAGCTCTCTTTGAAGGTGCTACTTGTTTCCCAGAAAGCCTTTCCTCACACCAGGGTGGGGGGCATTTTGTGTGTGAGCATCCACAGGGTGAACCGTTATGCTCCAATGGGTTTTATTTGATTAGGTATTTAAGCTTTAAAATTTTCTTACTGCCATTGCCATATATAATTGGGTTATTAAGATATTAAGCATTTGGCTGAAGTGCTTTATGTGGAAGAATATGCTATATAATTACATGGAATACTGTAAGTAATTTCAAAAAAGTTTTCTAATATGGTCTTAGGCCTAAGTAGAGACCAATTTCAAGGATTCAAGTTTACACTTCTCTAAAGATACAATAAGCAACCCATTAAACAACAGTCAGTACACAATCTAGAATAATGTTCTACTGTGGACTCAAGTTTTGAGAGAGTATAACCCACAAGGCACAGGAGCACACACACACCCAAGTGGAAGCACAAACAACTACAACAAAAACAAAATTAAAAAGAAGACAAACAAACAAACCCCACACATATCTTACCGGCTCAACAGTCCTAATCATTTGTAAAACAATCAAGACTCGCTGAAAATTAAAACATAATCTCCTCAAATGCCTCTCCCCAGTTGTGCTGAGGTTTCATTTGGTCTACTTGACGCAGACTCTAATCTGATTACTTAATTTCATCAGCATCCTTGAAATACTTCTTACTAAAGTATAGGCTACCCTATAGTCTAAAACTAGGCAAAAATTTGTGAGCGTATCTTATGTTTAATCATTTTATCCTTATGGTAAGGGTATACCCTTATGCTTATGCTCAACGGTTCTTCAGAAATGAATGAGAAGTTAAAAAAAAAGCACTCACTAAACTTTCCTATTTATTATACATAAATGATAAATTATAGCCAGGGATTTAGCTCAGTGGTGCCTCCACCTTCCTCACAAGCACCTGGTACCAAAGAACAAAACAAAACTATATACTATATGAACACATATTACATATATTCTAATCTGGTCTACTGTTAGAAATATGCAGACTAGATTTTTAAAAAAAATAAAATAAGAATGAAAATCTATCAAAACATAGTTAAATTTTTTTGGTGTGGGGGCAAGATCTTGCTATGTCAGGCCAGCCATGAACTCACTATGTAGCCAAAGCTGGCCTTATACTTGCAGCGATCCTCCTGCCTCAGTCTCATGAGTGCTGGGATTACAGGCATGTGCCACCATGGAGACATAGTGACTTTGACATCTTTTGACTAATCTGATTAACCCTTTGAAATAATATACAACTGCCATAGAATCTGTCACAAAAAAGTCACTTCTTAATTTAAAACAGAGTGTGTATGACTTGAGAGTTTCCTAAATCAGTTGCCACATAAAAGAAAAACAAAATGGTCAGTGTTCTGGAATAGCTTTATCTTGCTTTTATGAAAGGTGTGCAAATAAAGAAAATTAAGGCACAAATCAGTGAATAAAGTAACTTAGTCAGAAATCCCCTTACAGTCTATCACTTTCATACTGTGATAGCCCATACATAGCCTTACACTTAGATGAGCAACTGCCAACAAAAAGAGCTGAGCCAATTTGTTTACTTCCCGCAGAGAGAAAGTGCTAGAAGAAGGGCCCTGCTTTCTCTCATTCCTCAGCCTAGAAGAAACTATTATCAGGAGTAAGGCGAATACCACTGTACAGAAGGGCAAGGCATGAAAGTTATACTGTGTTTTTTTTGTTTTGTGCATCTACTTTGGGTATTTAGTCATATTAAGGTTTTAACATCAGGAGATGCAGTCTTTATTATATCAATTCCATGGATTGAAAAATTAAACAGATTCCAGTATGATAGCTTTAATGAAGCCAGGGACAAAAATAGGTAGTAAGTTGAGAAAGTATAACAAGAAGTCTGATATTAGTTTGGCGATACACATAACATTAAAGGGTTCAGACTAACTAGGTTTGAGCATGTGTTTCGCCACTTATTAATGTAGTCTTGGGTAAGAGTTCTTCTATGTTTCCACACTGGTGCATCTGTAAAATGGGTTGTGAGAAATAAATGAATTGTGTATAAAACCACTTTGAAATCTTTGAAGCATGTAGTACACACACACACACACACACACACACACGCGCGCACCACCAACTATTGTAGCCTTATTCACACAAGACAAAGCAGAGCCTGTAGTATGGTGCTTAACAAAAGGAATTATCTCAACATTCAAGGAGGACAAGCCAGCATAAATTAAATCAGAACTGTCACTGTTTAAAAAATGAAAGGGGTGGCATGAGATAAAAGCTATATGCATTTCCAATGAATAGAAACTGGGACAAAGTTGTAAATAATCACAGATTGTTGCAAAAAAAAAAAAAAAAAGCAAGACCAGCCTTGTCTAAGGCTCACACTTGAGCTGCCCACATTCTAACACCTTTCACAGAAGTGATAATCCCCAGAACAGGCGCTGGCAGCAGCAAGTCATTAATATTAGGCCTCTGAATGTAAACCAGAAGCACAGCCAACTTTTAGCGATGTAATCAAATGGAAAGCTGATTTTCATTGGGTGGGAAAACATGACTTGTCAGTGACAGGACCTAGATTTATAGATGACAGTAAGTAGATTTCTTTCTTAAGCAGTGACTGATAAATGTTGGCATCCTTGGAGGTGACGGTCCGGGGGACTAAGTCCTGGGGCCAGACATTTGTGGGGTGAGAGTAGGCTCAGGGACAGATGGTGGCCCAGACCAGCACCTAATTAAGAGTATAGTTGGTATTATCTAATGGCCTGTGTACCTGGGTAACTGGCCAGAAGAATCCACTTCTAATGAGAGTTTGTGGGTTAAGATAAGAAGGCTGGGTGTGGAGCAAAGCAGTAGGTTGATTAAAACCTAAATGCACACCTCCCTTAGCATTCTTGATAATGTTAATTGGGTATTGTAACTAACCTGAGTCTGGGATAGTTGTGATACCTCTGCTGCTACTAAAACTAAATACATGCTGTTACATACTTATATGATATTAATGCATTTACATATCAAATTTTGTTCTGAGCCCTGAGAAATAGTGGTAAATAAAATAAAGTCCCTTTTTTATGGAACTGAGTTTTTGGTAAGAAAACTAAAGATAAACCAAAAGTTTCAACTTAGGGCAATTTTGTGTATACACATGCACACACACACATACACACACAGAGGAACATTTCACAACATATTAAGACTTTTTATTATTGACCAGAGGAAGAGGAAAGAAAAGGGATTCTATGTTCTACTGTTATCTATTGTGTAGAGACCAGAGACACTGCTAGACCTCCTACAAAATGCATGGGACGGCTTCCCACAACAAAGAATTATCTATCCAGTCCAAAACATCAGTAGTGCTCAGGTTGTGAAACTTTGTGAAAAACCATTCAAAGCAGGTGATACTGAAGTGTAATTTAATTAAAACAAATTACTGCAGAAAAAACGAGTATATTTTCATCTTTTTACTAAGATACAATTCACAATCATAAAATTCAATATTTTAAAATGTGCAGTTTGGTTGTTTTTAGCACATTCACCAAGTTGTGTATAACTCCAGAATATTTTCTTTGTCCTAAAAAAAAAATGATCTTATTCATTACTATTCATTCCCATTCCTCTGTTTCCCTGGAAATCACTCGTCTACTTTCTGTCTCTATGATTAGAGATTAACTGCATTAGCCTATTCTGAACATGTCCTAAAGATGGGATCATCTAACAACATGTGGTGTCCTGTGTCTGCTTTCTTTCATTTAGCATGTTTTTAAGGTTCATTCATGTTGTAGAGTTGTTGGTACTTCATTCCTTCCTTAATACTATTCTATTTTAGGAGTTTACCACATTTTGCTTATCCACACTCATCACTTAAGGTACATCTGGGCTGCTTCTCCTTTGTGCTATTATTATTGCTAAAGCACATATGTAAGCATTTGTGTGATCATATGTTTTCAATTCTAGTACATATATACCTAGAAGTGTAACTGCTGAGTCGCATACTGTATTTAACTTTCTGAGGAACTACTAAGCTGTTTTCTAATGTTACTGTAGCATTTTACATCTCTATCAACAATGTAGGAAGTTTCCAATTTCTCCACATCCTAGCCAAGACTTGTTATCGTCTGGCAAATTTTAATTTAAGAGATGAGAACTTTAATTGCAACCTAAAAAGTCCAGAGTCAAAACATTTAAGTCTTTCTAAACAAGCTCTTTGAAGTAGTTAGTTATTAGTTATTAACTGAGAATTCCCCTTAAAGGAATATAAAACAGAGAATGAAAAACAAATTAGGGAATCCTTTGTCTTTGTATAAGCTTTTACTTCTAATTTAGAAACGTGGCCTTTCCTTTTAATGTCAGTCTATATAACATTATACTTTATAAGAGGTTTTGTTTCTTTATTTTATCTTTTTATTTAGACAACATCAAGAATTTGGTAGAGGCAGAGGGATATAAAGACCCTTTATCCACTTCTCTAACCAGGCCCAGTTTGAAAGACACTGGCCACTGCCTGTAGACACCTAGAGTGACTCTCCCAATTCTGAGGTAGCTGAAGCCACTGCAATTCAATGGCCTAAGTCTTCTCAGAGTGGTCCTGTAGACTGAGAGCTTGTTAAATTGTAGGCTCTTGGGCAAAGGGAAAAATAGAACCAAGACCTGTCATGTGAAGGTACAAGATTCCAATGATGAATGCAACCATACTGTATACCTAAAATGTACCAATAAACTCAATGAGAAAAAAAAAATCAACCAAAAAAAAAATGTAGGCTCTTGGGACTCACCCCAGAACTACTGAATCAGAAGCTGCACATACAAGTTCCCCAGCTGACTCTGTGCTCAGCGAAGTGTGACAGGCATTGCTCTAAATGCAGGACAAGTCAAAATCCCCACACCATCAGTTTTTCCAAGCCACCCAATGTTTCAACATTCTTTGAACATAATCCCTTTAGCCTTAGAAACAATTTCATAGATAAGTTTCACAAACAAGGAATCCCCTCCAGTCATGTTTCATTGTAATAGGGGACGTTTAGCTTTGTTTATAAGTTTCAGCTGGGGCCCTTCAACAGCCACTGCAACTAAAAGGCATAAATAAGCAGCCTGAAGATTTACATAAACCTACTTTGATGCTTCCATGCTTATTGATATTTGGAATGTTACTGCTTTTGTCACTTGGAAAAATCCCAGAGTTACAGTATTTTGTTACTCTCTTGTACCCTCTCTCTCCCTCTGATTCCCCCAAGAGAGTCAGCTCACTGCTGTCCTCCACTTCAAACAGCAGTGGAGTGGCAGTCTGAGCACAGGTCCACGGAAGTGTCAGAGGAGCAGAGAGTGGCAGGTTGAGGGGCTGGAGGCCACGTGGGAGGCCTGGGCCCCACTCTTTCGGCTGCTTTGTTGAGGCATGACAATCAGCTGAGGTAATTTAACCCCAGTTCCTCACTTCTAAACCGTGGTTAAGAAAATTAAATGACAAAAATTTCAAAAACAACTGCAGCTAATCTACCAAAACGCTACATACTAGGGGTCCTATCCTCAGGGCAGATTTACGGGTGTGTGTGGGGATGTAGAACAAATTATTAGGTGCCTGGTTATTTTGCTTTTCGGATTTTTTGGTACCTGGGATCCTGTGTTTTCTAGGCAGGTGCGATGTCCCTGAGCTAAATCCCTGGCCCTATTAGGTGCCTGTTTTATAGAGCAGGAAACTAAGGCAAAAATCTCAGGACAATAAAGTAGCAGAGCTGGGACTGAGATGTAGGCACTGACCCTCCAGAGCTGGCCCTTTACCACTGTGCAGAGAAATGGCACTGTTTATTTGCTCTGCAAACCATGAGATTCTCTGGATTATAACTTACTAGTTGTGACACTCTCTCAAAAATAGTTTAAAAACTGGAAGTATTTGGCAAAAAAGCAAACATAGACTTCTCACTGGAGCAAAGTGAGGTTGCCAGGGCTCTCGAATGGGTACATAATCCCGGGGTAGAAGCAAACAGCCAGCAATGGAAGTTTCATTTGCTACAACAACACTTGTCAAAGTTGTGCAAACTTTCCCGAAATAAATGCCTTGGGGTAAAGCTGGGACATTTCCCAAGGCTCTTCACCAGAAGGAGACTTGACTGCCACTATTCAAAAGCCTATGAATTATGGTCTGGAAAGTTCTATTTTCCAGAGTGATAACACAATTCTTCTGATTACTGATTACTGTACTAGCTAAAGCTTATACTGGAAAGAAACACAGATTCTCAAGGCTACTTGTAGAAGACTGATTTTTCAGGCATATTCATTCACAGAAAATTTCTCTCAATCCAAACTCCCTTCTTGCCTCCTTCACCACCTGGGCTGCTGATGTACAGAGGACGGGATCATGATCAGCTCTTCAATACCTCCCACTGTCTCTGCAATCCTGAGTCAAGGAGACAACTAAGGACACACACAGATGACCATTCACCTGACCCTGCCAGTGCCTCCACACCCCAGTATCTCAGAGTGTTCGAAGGTTTTCGAAGGGTAACGGGCCCAACATTGTCATTTCACAGAGATTCTGAGGAAATAGGAAAGTCAGAATTTGAACCTACTGCTCCAATTCTGAGAGTAGTTTCCCCCTAACATATGCAAATCTCCCTTCTTTCATTTTAAAACCATTTTGTTTTCAGGAAAGGAGTCACTAAGGTCAATAAGAGATTCACAAATAGTCCAAGACACAAAACAGCTTTTTCATAGTCCCTGGTGAGCTCCAGTTCTCCAACAGAAGCCTCATATCCCAACCACCTAAAGTCACTTCTATTTTTATCATACACCTTTTATAAGATGTCGTTCTGGAGAGAAAAAAAAAATAACAGAATGCTACATTTCGAAAAATAAAAACAAGAATATTTAGTATTTACAATTAGGATTTAATCAAAGTTCCTGCCACAACCTACAAAGCGCTGTGTCCCGACTCCCTTCTTGGCCTCTCTTTCTTGCATCCTTTCTGTTCACTGGCTACTAACAATTTCTTGAGGCCATCGAAAACTCTCCTACCTCAGAGCCTTTCCTTACTCCTCTCTCCACCAGCAGAGCTATTCCTCCAGAAAGGTGTGTGGCTGAGTCGCCCAGTACATTCAGAAATCTGCCCAGAGAGTCCTTCCTTATTATACAGTTTCTAAGTTTCCTCAAGTCAAGGCACACCCATAAAATGGCATAACTGTACATTTTTCTCAGGTTGTAACATGTTCTTCAGAGTGAAACTGTGTCTTTTAGGCTGAGCTCGATTTTGCTTCCCAGAGGAGCTGTACAATGGATTCTGCAACGCGGCCTGGAACCTGCAGTATCAGCGCCATCGGAGAACCTGCTAGTAATGCAAGTTCTTCAGCTCCTACTCAGATTCCAGCACTGGAGCCCAGCAAGCCCCCATATGATTCTGATGCACATTCCATTTTATTATAGTTTTCCAGGAAAGTCACTCAAATTCACTGGCCTCAGTTTACTCATCCGTCTAATCTATATATGCTCACAAAAGCCTTTTTCACCTCAAGTCTGTGATTCCAATCCATCCTACCACTTGTTTTATGGCACATATTTGTTAAAATATCTAAATTCTACCCCACTGATCTGAAATGAGAGTGGTCCCATACCAAATATTTCACTAGAGCAATCCTATAAATAAGATTAAAATGTCTGTTTCCCCATTTAAATTTATAATCTGAAGGCAGAGAAGGTAGTTCTATCTAGTAGATTCTAGTTACAAGCCTCTAAACTAAACTCCACTCTGCCCGTGGGTATATTAACCCCACTGGCCCACAGAAGGATCCTCCAGCAGACAAGTGCCACTGCCCACTGACTTTCAGCAATTTCCAAAGCAGCTACAACAGCAACTTTGACTGCTGCTTTCAATAGGAACCAACAACATGGTTTGAGAAATGGAAATACGTTGTCTTTTCCTTCTGAATAGCTATAATACATTGTGACTGGCATGAAAAATGAAGGCTATAGCTGGGCGTGGTGGCACACACCTGTCAACCCAGCACTCTGGAGGCTGACGCAGGAGGATTGCTGTGAGTTTGAGACCAGCCTGGGCTACATAGTGAGTTCCAGGTCAGTCTCAACTGCATCATAAGACCCTGTCTCAAAAAACCGAAAAAAGAATGAAGGCTATAAAAATAGAATTATTGTCATTTCAGTGCCCAGGATATGCTAATTAATAGTCTTAGCAGTACTTCTGGATATATGCACTTTTTTTTTTTTTTTTTTTTTTTTTTTTTTTTTTTTTTTTTTTTTTTTTTTTTTTTTGGTTTTTTTTGAGACAGGGTCTCACTATGTAGTTGAGGCTGACCTGGAATTCATCATGTAGCCCAGGCTGGTCTCAAACTCACTGCAATCCTCCTGCCTCAGCCTCCCGAGTGCTGGGATTACAGGCGTGTGCCACCACACTGGGCTCCGGATATATGCTTTTATGGGGACAGGATGGTAGGTAGAGAGAAGAGTATACAATGGCTAAGAAATCCTACATTTAACTTGACGATTAGCTGTTTTTTTTTTTTTTCAGACTATTTGATTTTGTAATTGTGCTCTGGAAATAGCACTTGGGCATTTTGAAATTTCCATTAGGACAAATGGCTTATATGTTGCATTCAAGGATACACCCCTACACTCCTTCTCCTAGAATTTAGAACGGGTGATTTGTATTAATTCCTGAACCTTTCTGAGCCACTTTCCTCTTCATAAATTTACCTCAGGGTGGTTGAAAGCATCAGATGAAATATACACATGTAAGAGAAAATGACAAAATCTTTTAAAGGGATGAACAGATGAACTGTTGAATTGGTGACACCAATGAAAGCCAGTATGGTAGGGAACAATTCCTTTCTTATTAAGATAGGTTAATTGGAAAGCTGGGGAGTATAGTTCAGTGGTGTAGCACTTGCCTAGTGTACATGAGGCTCTGGGTTCAATCCTTAATACAGAAAGAAAGGAAGAAGGAGGAAGGAGAAAGGAAGGTAAGGAAGAAGGGAAGGATAACCTTGATAATTCGATAAGAGATAAGCACTTAGGTAACTAAGACTCATCCATTCTTAGGTGGCTAGGAATGCGAATCACCCACTTTGGAAGTTAGCAAAGAGTTCACGCAAGAGGTAGTAAAACAGGGTCTTACATGATACACAAAACTCAGTGGTATGGGTGTGGGGGTGGCAGTTTGGAAGACAGGAGCTAAGATGAGAAAATAGGAAGGCTTGGTGCATGCTAGTGACCCTACTGGACTCAACCCCTGGACCTCCTGGTTGCTCCTCCGCATGAGAACCGCCTGCTCTTGCATGCACACACATGAGAGTGACTGAAGGCAGGTCACTGCCTGTGTCCTTTGAGTTCTAAACCCAGCCTCCTGCTCTGCTCTCTCTATCACAGTGAACCACATTTCCCAGGCTCTCCTGACCTTCGCATTCAGGGCAGATCCAGTTGGTGGCAGGCACCACCAGATGGCCAGGGGGAGGAGCAAGCCAGAGAGCTTCAACCCTGAGTAACAATCACCCATTTAAATGCTGAAAATCCTTCATTCTCAATAGACTTAATCTAACTTTGAAAGCAACTTTAAAATAAAAACCCTGTAATTCCATGAATGTTATCATCAATGTAGTTCTAATTTCCTTATCCATTCTCATCAACTGTCATTCCCATGGTGGTTATATACTTCCTTCTACAGCACAATTTTGCAACAACACATATGTTTTCACAATACAATCTGGTTCCCCTTCTAAAACCTCAGGAATTATGTTATCTTAACATAATTTATTTTAAGACAAAAAAATCTACTTTTCCTTTAAATTTTGTTTGGCCACAAACATTACATACAGGGGTGTTTGTGTTTATGTGTGTGCATGCTAGAAAACAATTCTTCTGTGCTCTAGAAACTGTCTTCAGCCCACCTGTAATGTATCACAATGTAGGGAGCCTGGGGCAGGAAACAGGGCTCTCAGTGTGGAGTGTGCTGTTCTCGGTGTGGACTGACCATTCAAATCACCTACTCTGTGTTTGACAAGCTCTCTGCCCAGATTTTACTCCACACCAACTCAGCCCAGAATCTCTGCGGGTGGAACACAGCCTTTTCCAAAACTGCCCAAGACGATTCTAGTGAAAGTCAAGTTGAGGACCAGTGATGCAGTTTCAGATGGAGTCTGCAGTTGGCTAAGACAAGCTCTTAGAGAAGGGAAGGAACAATGACCATAGTGTCAGTTTTTCGTTTTGTTTTGTTTTGCTTTTCTTCAGTTTGGGTTGACCTCTATTCATCCTGTTATCTGCACCTGCACTCTCTTCTTGCCCCGAGCCCACCCAAATCCTACCGATTCTTTCATTCTTCAGGACCTTTCACATCACACCTCAGTAAGGAAGCATTTCTTAGCTGCTCTAGTGTCCTACCAGCACTTATGTCCTAGATACCTTATGTCAGTATTTATAAGTTAATCTTGAACTATTCAACATTTTCACTAGTCTTGCCTTTGCAGCTGAATGCTATGCATCTTGCAGGTAAGAGCCATACTTCCTCCTTCTTTGTATCTGTTTATATTACAGTCTGGAACATTTTAGACAGAAGTATCTACCAACTAGTAGATTTGTGAAGCACAAACATTTGGGCATACAGAATTTGCAAGGTATGAACAAGGTTTATTACATTAAAAAACTATGTGACCCAAAGCACAGTGCATATAGCAATTGTACTGTATAATTTTATCATTCTGTCAAATATTGGTGGGTCTTAAGGAAAGACACGGGATGATTTTGCAAGGGGAATGGAACTACCATTACTATGTAATGATTTCACATAAATTAATTTGGTAGCCATTTGTGAGAAGAACTAGAGAAAGCTATTTAAGTGCCCTGACTTGATCTCCAAGCCTGCCCTGCTGATACTGAGTTATGTATACATCCCTATTCTGAGAAAACAAGAAGGCAGAATGCACAAGCCACCAAACACAGAAGTCTTTTATTATACTCATTTGCAAAGTTCAAGGAGTACCTCCCCCACTTTATACAGTATTTAAAAGTCCCACAGAATCATCTAAAAATACTTTCACAAGTCCTTGTCTTCAGAGCCAAGAAAACCAGGTTTGATATGTGAACTACATGAATGCACATAAAGCCTATCCAACACGTATCCTGGTCTTGGTGGGTATTTGTTCAAATACTATAGTCCCAGCAGTGATTGTATTTAGTCTGGTTGTTCCTAAGACAAACACACATAACTTTAATTAAAGGCACATCCAAACATAGGGAAAACCATCTTGAAACAATTAGTCTCTTCTATGTAAGAGGTTTCGGGGCACTGACATCCTCTCACCCCCTCACATCCCCCATGGAAAAAGACCAGATGGGGCAGAGGCAAGCCAAGACCCTTCCATAAACACAGCCTGGAGCTATAACTCTGCCCTACTCTATTTTGTTCTCTTCTGACCAAGACACCACCTTCTTTTTACTTTTTCCCAAACAAATTCCAGTCATTTGATTTTTACTTTTTTTTTTTTTAACTTCTCTTTCATCACTGTTAGGGAAAGAAACATTTCTGACATGTTTTCTTATCTTTTCTCTGAAAGAAAATATTCCAGGAAGAAAATGAAAAGTCTAAGGAATTACCAAACTAACCATCTGGTTATTGACCTTAGGCTTCTGGAGAATGTCTGAGAGATGGCTGCCTTTGCTGCCTCACTCTTGGGACACTTGGGGTCTTCTGGTTCTGTAGGTAGCAACTGAAACTTTCTAAACTGCTAGTAAAGCTGAGGGTCATTTATCAGAATACTTCCCGGCTCCCAAGTTCCCAGTTAATATACTCCTAGATAATTTACCCACCAGCAGAAGGGAATGTTTTCTCCATAAGAGCCATACTGAAAAGTCACTTCCATAAATACAATATATAGATCTATCTATCTATCTATCTATCTATATGACTTTTTACGATATCACCCTTTCCTCAAGTAGCCACTCCGTTTTTCCTTTTGAGATTTGAATCTGGGAAACAAAGGCATTCTTAATTGAAGAGCTTTCTGCTATTCTGGTTCTTTCAATACTATAGAATACAACTGAACATAGATCCTGGGAAAGTATGTGGCCATTTTTACCTGACAGGAAGCAGAAACAGGCAGCCTCTTCTAGAACAAGGAAGAAAAAAGGAGAGAAAATGTTTAGGCCAGGGTAGGGCCAAAGGAACAACCATGAAAGCCAAAATCAGGACTCTGCACTGACAGGCAATTGTGGATGCCCAGCTAATAAACTGCACAATGGGTTAGCACAGAAGCCCTACAGAAAATAGGCCTCCAGCCTAATTTTCATACGGAACTATATAAAATGAAGGGTCAACTATTTTTAAGGAGAAGGCAGAAAATAAAGGTAAGCAATGTGAAGGACCTAATTTTCTTTAGAGAAAAACGGAGAACACTTCAAACCAATGCCACCTCTGTACCCTCCAAGAGTTAGTTTAGCCAAGAATAGTAGTAGAGGGGCTGAAGGCCTGCACTGCTCTAACATAGCTATACAGGTACATCTGGGACATGACCACCCTATGTGCTACCAACCAAAGGCACCTAGGAAGTACAGAAACAATGGAAAAGTCTCTGCAGCTTAGGAAAAATCCTCAAATGTGCTCTCAGGCACAGATGTACCAATTAAGCTAAATCTCAGAGCCAAAGCATAGATTTCCAAAGGCAAGAAGGCTTTGGTCAAGGGAGCAATACCACTTGGGGCTTAGTTAAACAGAATTCTCAATTTTGCATTTTTTGTTTGATCCTGAAGGGATAAGGAAAATGGTTTCCAGCCTCACAGCCCCACCTCATTCTGAATACTCAGACCACTGTATTTGAATCCGAATATAAAGCCAGGAAAGATTAAATTCTGAGGTACCTTTAAAAATGCAATTCTTACAGTTACTAGTTAATAACTTTCATCTTCAAAAGGAATATCTCAAGCAGAAAAATAAAGTGTTGACAGATGACTACTTATGGAAAAACCCTATACTGGAAAAACAATTTCCTCCTTTCTTCCTTTTTCATTAGGTCTCCTAACTTTCCACATATGTGTCACTGAAGGAAAAAAATAGCTGACTTGCAAGGGCATAAAAAGAAGTGTGAGAAGTGTTTCTACAGTGAGCTCATGGACAGCTGTGTTACGTGCACCTTTGATGTAATATCTGAAAAATGGAGTGGTGATTCCTATGTGACCACATGCATTTTTACCATCCATAGAACAGAGTGAACACTGGCACATGCTGCAGTGTGGATGGACCCAAAAAACACCAAGCTAAAGAAGCAAGACACAAAAAGCCAATAGTTTATGATTCCAATCACACAAAATATCCAGAAGAGACAAATCCACAGAGACAGAAAGCAGACTGGTGGATTCCAGGTGTGTTAGTTACATTTTTCTTGCTGAGACAAAATACCCGACATCCAAAGTTACAGGGGAAGGGGTTTATTTGGCTTACAGTTTGTAGAGGATCCAGGCCATAATTGGCTGGCGCCATGGCAGGGATGGAAAACAGCCATTGCAGAGGAGAAATAGCATGGTGTATACAAGGTAGCAAAGGCAACAAGAGACATTAACAACTTCTTCCTTCTCTTTTTACCTTATTCAAACTACCAGGAATGAGGGCAGTACTAAACGAATCACTCACATGTAGTGGTTTAGTAATTACATGCCCTTGATCCCAGCATCATACAATGTAGATTCAGCAACCCCCAAAATAGCCTATGACCACATGAGGCTAGAGGGGGACATCTAGACACAAACCATAACACCAGGCTGAGGGGGCCTGCCTAAAGGTTTCCTTTTTGGGATGATTACAAAGACCTGGAACAACATAGTGACAATGCTTGTACCATACTGTGAATGTAATTAATGTCATTGAATAAAGAACTTTAAAAATAATTAAAGTGTTAAATTTTATGTTATGTGAATTTTACCACAGAGAACAGAAAACACTAATCTATCTATTCTACACATAATAAATGCTCAGACATACAAGCTTAAATACCATATGGTTTCTCTTACATGAAAAACTTATTAAAGATAACTTATAAAAGATAGCTAACAGGGAAAAGGAAAGAGGGGAAAATATAATCCAGCATGGACAATTTATCTAAAAGTGTACTTGACTCAGTATAATTGTTTTACATGTTTTATATATTCTTTGGCTATTAATCTGGTTATTAATCTATAAATAAGATAATTAACTTTATAAAGTCTTATAAGTAAGTGAAGCTGATGCTGGAAAAATAAAATGAGGGTAGAGGGAAGGAAAAAAATATATGAATAAAAAGGTACAAATTTGGTTAAGGTGGTCACAAGTGTGGCTAAACTGCTCATCTAAATTTTTAAACTATTGTAAACACTTACTATATTTTCTTTCCCTGGAGTGTCTTGTACAGACTCCTGCAAAACTACACTGGTGTGGAAATGGGTAGCAAGAAGGCTATATAGTGGTACACAAAGTAGACTACAAGTGAAGTGTCTACCACCAAAAATCTCTGGATCAAAGAAAACAGATTACTGGGCCTTTCCCTAGAACAAGCGACTCCAAGTATCATGAAGAGTTCTGACATCATCACAGCATCAGTGTTTCTTAAGGACCCTGTGTAATTCTAATGCACATGCCCCCAGGATCGAGAACCACTAACCCAGGAAGAGAAGATAAGGGAACTGGCTTCATCCACTTCCTCCCATGAGCCGGGAACTGTGCCAGCTCTTTCAATATAGTAACTAAAATTCTGTGTACCACAAATCCTCTTGGACCTTTTGTGGGTCCACTGAGGCCCCCAAGAGCAGCACGAGTCCCAGTGCCACGCTTTCCTTACTGCGTGGTTAGGATGACTCTGAAGCATGCTCTAAACTTAAGCAAAGCAAAATTTTAGTGTAAAGGGCCAGGTAGCAAATATTTTGGACTTTTTTTTTTGCAGCACCAGGGATTGAACTCAGAACCTTGTGCTTGCCAGGTTGTGTGGCACCACTGAGCTACATTCCCAGCCCCATGTTTTGAGTTTTGTGAGCCATGTAGTCTCTACTGTAACCACTCAATTCTGTCTTTGTAGTGCGGGAGTAACCACTGGACAATGCTTAAACAACACACAGCTGATCACAGTTCATCAGCTCCTGCTCTAAGTCTAACCAGATTGCCTGAATTCCTCATCAATAAGTCACCCCTACCAAGATATGTCATGTCAAGATATGAGATCCCAATGATGAATGCAACTGTATTGTATATTTAAAATGTACCAATAAAAATATTAAAAAAAAATAAGTCACCCCAGTTGCCCATTGTAGGAAAAGCAGTCAATACAAACCCTAAGTATAGGCTTCTGTCTTCCCCCTCCTGCCCTCTAGGATCTCTGGCAACAGAAACTATTGGTACTCAAATCCTTGCCTCACACCCTGTTGCTGGGGGCAGCCAACCTATAGCAGTATCTTGTTTGATACACACAACTACCCTAGCAGTGAAATAACACTGTCTTCCAGTAAGACAGTGAGGTTTAAGGTTATACAACTCATAAGTGATAAAGTCTACTTGAGCAGTCTATCTGGCTCCAAAGTAACTGATCTTCTCTACAACGGACATCTCCAACATTTTTAACACCATGGACCAGTTTTGTGGAAAACAATTTTTCCACAGACTAGAAGGGGAGTTACAGTTTCAGGATGATTCAAAGGAGCCTAGAACCTAGATCCCGCACACACACAGGGGAGGCTCTATCTAGTAGGTTTCATAGTCCTATGAGAATTTAATGCTGTGATCTGAAAGGAGGCAGAACTCAGGCGGTAATGGGAGAGATAGGGAACTGCTGTAAATACAGATGAAGTTTCATTTGCACACCCACTGCTCACCTCCTGCTGTGCAGCAAGTTCCTAAAAGGCCATTGGTCTGTACCAATCCAAGGGCCACAGGTTGGGGAACCCTGATCTATATACTTCTAGGGTAAGGATGGACAATGATAACTAAATACACACACACACACACACACACACACATATAGTTTTAGTTATGGTAAGAGTATTATGTATGACAAACCATGAAGCAAAATCATATTACAGTCCTCATGTAATTACCTATCTATGTTAAAGAAGGTGGTTAAATACATTGTAGTAGTAAGGCTTGAAAGTAGTGGAAAAATTGTTTTTCTCTTTTATGCTATTTCTTTCTTTTTTTTTTTTTGTACCAGGGATTGAACTCAGGACCTTGTGCTTGTGAGGCAGGTACAGTGCCACTAAACTAAATCCCTGGCCCTTATACTGTTTCTTATCTTGGATAGCATTCATTTCCTAACTATCAAATTGGCTAAAATCTTGGTGCTTGTTGTTCTCTGGTGAAATCTTGGGTTGTATTTGAGAACAAACAGAGCCACTCAGCTAAAAGCTCAATGTAGAATTTGGAACTGGAAAGGACAGGAACCAAATTAAAACATCCTTAGGCACTTTTGAACACAGAAGTGGGAAAAGCACCAGTAATTTCACAAAGACCCCATATAAAGCACTCTAAAAATGCCCCAGTGGGTGTTAAGGATTCCAGAAAACACTCTAAGAACCCAGAAGGAGAAGACAGAGAAACCAGAGCTTGCAGCTTACGCGGTCTTGCCCTCGCTGTCGTGCTTGGTGGCGCTGGCCCCCTTCTTGCCCAGCAGCGAAGCCACCTTTTCCACATCGCCATTCTCCACGGCCTGCAGCAGGCGGTCATCGTTCTTGTTCCACTCATTGGTCTGCGGGGCAGAGGGAAGAGGCAGATGGGTGAACAACACTGGCCAGGCCATGCTGACTGGCAGGACCTCAGCCCTCCCAATTTAAATCCAAACACGCCACAAATAGGCAACTTTAAAGTACCTTCCCCTTCACCATGGGGAAACCCAAAAAGGTTGGTTTCCCAAAAGAAAACATCAACAGTTCATTGAAATATCAGTTGTCACTCAAATGAAACATCAGTTATAAAAATCACTCCTTTTAACTATGCTTTGGAAGATGAAGCAGCTTAGAGAGACCTTGAAGCCAGTTTACATATTAGCTAGTTTCTTGCTAAACTTGACAGCTGGCACCTGGGAACACTGAGCTTTGACCTGGTGCACAACTCACTCAAGTGCCTTTGTTACAGAATCAAACTGACCAAAAGTGCAAGATTACCCAGGAGTTTAAATACATAATTCTTCATCTGCTTTTACAGCATTTTTTCTGGCTTGCTTATTTGGCCCTGATTTTTGAGCTGTATGCAGATTTTAAGTAGTAGTCCAGGTATGCACTCAACAAAGTATTGCCAGAGACAAAAGTTCTTCCTAAGAAAACTATTAAACATCAAACAGCTTTGAACAAAACCTTAACCACCATCAACTCCCAACCCCCACAGAGTAATTCTGCAAACCATAGTAACAGTAAAGCTTTTATATACACAAAACCCAGCTTTCACTCTCAGAAGAGAAACAGATGATCTCTATGTAAGAGGAAAGGAGACTTGAGCACAAGACTAAGAAGTTTCAAATGTGGAAAGGCAACAGTGAACCACTGAAGGTTGTGGAGCAGATGACAAAATCAAATCAGGGATTAAGGGCCTGGGAGGTGCATAAAGCTTATAGGACTAATGACGGGAGAGAGGAGGAAGAAAAGACTGGGTACATCAAAGCCACTCCAGGACTCCACAAGCCCAGGCTGTGCTTCTGTCTTTCTCTGCAGCAGGCCCTGACCTATGCCTTTGTTCTGGCCCTGCCCCCTCTGGACACCACTGCCCTGTGAGAGACATCTCTTCTCATTCCAAAGCCTTCTACCCAGAGGTCTCCATTGCTCCCTATTTCCTTCCAGGCATTTCACATGAAATGGATCACCGGAGCGCTATAGTTGACAATGAGGAAGCAGACAGAGGGATATTCAAGATTGAAAAACTACAAAGTAGGGATTTCACAAGATTACAGTCTCCCCCAGCCCCAGAAGTGTGTCCTCAAGTTCTGTACTAATGGAACTCGTTGACCCACTGCAATTCCATCTTCTCACAGAGTAAAGGAGGACCCTACTCATCTTCCAGCCCTAGCCTACATAAAGGGCGTTAGAGAAAGCCTCGGGTCATGGAAGGGTAAAGTAGAAGTTCCCAGAATGGGAGTCTGTGAGTCTCAGGACAGGGACATTTTCAGCACTCAGTACTCTCTCCTCCTCCACGGCCATTACTGAGTGCGAGAACACAACAGTAAGAGGGAGTAGGTTGGAGGGAAAATCAGTAGCTTGTCCTCTGGGCTTCATGAACTTGAAGTTCAGAACTCTAGACTGATACCGTATGACTTTTAGTCACCCATTACCTCTCTGTGCTGCAGTTTCCCAAGGTTTTAGATTGCATGCCCAATATGATTCCTTACAGTTTCAGTCCATGGTGGGAACACTTACACACAGATAAGGCATGAGAGAAGGGGCTACCAGGGGGGATAGCTGCTCATGTCACAGTGGCCAGGAAGTAGAGAGTGAAGTCAAGAACCAGGGAGATACACCCTTCTGGGTCATGCTCCCAGTGGCTCAACTCTATCCAGGCTCCACCTCCCAAGTCAACTACAGTGGTCCCATGATCCAATCCCCTCCCTACCTCTGAGCATCACAATGTCCTAGGAGCCCTCTAGGGGACACTCTAGATCTAAACCACTGTCTAATATTGTACCTACAAAGCCACTGATTCTCGGTCAGGAGTGATCCTGCTCCGAGGGCACATTCAGCAACCTTTGGAGACATTTTTTATTGCTACTTATATTATCCTAAAAGGGAAAAGTATTGTCTTTTAAAATCCTTTTCTAATCTAACCTGACCAAATTAAAATTGGATTGAGGACTGAGAAGATCAAAAGGATATTAAATCTTAGCAGACAGGACTGACGGAAAGCCTTTAAGCAACAGAGACCACATGAAAGGATTTCCCTCTTTAGTGCTGCTAAGGCACTTACTCAAGTAGAGAGAAAAATCTGATTGCAGGGGTTCTCTAAAATCAGTTCCATGTGGATCTTTAGGGAGTTCAATCTCTATAGGTCATAGCAGGAAAGGTTTCCCTCCTTTAGAGCTCTAAAGGCCACACTGGTCTTGAAAATCCAGAAGCAAATTCCTTTTCCCACACCCAACCCTCTGCCAAGAGGTACTAAATTGAAATCAAGCATTGAAATAACTTTCAAGTAACCATCTTGGTTAATCTACTGGCCAAAGGTAGGGTTGGGTGGATACAGATGAAATTTGCAATTTTATCATAACATTCCAAATACCTTCATCATATCCCAGAATCAAGGAAAGCATCTAAAGACCACCATCACCCCTCACCAGTTCCCATAAAAATCCCCTCCTGTAATTAGTTCTTCCCTCAAAGGACAGATTCCATCTACAGTGGTTACCTTTTCAACCTATCAATGCATTACTCTAACACATACTAAAAATAAAAGAGAAAAAATAAAAAATATAAAATGTCAGACACAATACACTTCTTAAAGTTAAATGTGTTATGATACCTGGCCTTGATATAAGCACATATCTTACTAGAGAATCACAATAAAAAACATCTGAAGTCACCTCTAGAATGCTGATATCCCACCACCTACACTCAGGCTAATTTCTAACTCCTGCTCAAGGCTTTCAGGCCTTTCCTGATGACTTGTCTCTGCTTCTCTATTCCATAGTATCCCCTAGGGCCCACCTAACTCAGCTCCGCTGAAGGCCACAGTCTAGACTTGATGAAATATTACATCCTGGCTTTTGTTCAGGAGCTTTCTGTGCTCATTTTGTCTCCTGTCTTCAGCTCCCTGAAGGTACTGACAACAATCTTTATCCTCTCCTCCCCACTGTGTCTAGAAAATTCATTTGCTACAGATTTTACCAGGAGGTTTTTCCCTTTTGATCAACCTAAATCTCTTTTGAATTAGTAAGTACTATCACTGACAAATCTTGTTCATGCTTTTGGAAATAATTATTAAATCAAATTTCAGATTTTTAAAAACTTTATAAGCTAAATAAATCTAGCTCCTTTAACTTTCCCACAGAGGCCAACTTTCCAAGATTTTAATTATACGTATACTTTTTTCAAATTTCTTCATGACAAAGTAGCCAAGCTTCACTCATACATCCAATCAGGGTGAAACTAATGTTTCCCCACCATGAGACCCTCCTGGGTGCTGGTTAATTTTGTTGACTCTTGCCCTGTCCTGGAGGTTCTCACTCGATGACCTGGGACAGAGCCTGGAATCAGGTTCAGGAAGTGACCTCACTGATTCTTATTGCCAAATGGAATAACTGGACAACTGGAATTTATGCTGAGGATATCAGAAAACTGGCTTGAAAGGGTTTCATTTCCACAAAGCCTTCTTAGGAAGGTGATGGAAGAAAAGAAAAATCCTCCACCCTTTCCTTAAAAAACTAGGTATGGCTTCCACAAATGTCTGATAAATAATATCCTAGGAGTTGTATGGGCAACCCATGTGTAAGACATGTATAAGAATGTTAACAGCACATTAGAGGCAAAAATTGCAAATGACACAAACATCCAAGAACAGAAGAAGCATGAACAGATTATAAGGTAGTCAAATGATGGGATACCAACAACGAAAATGAACAAATTACAACCAAGTGCAACAATATGGATAGATATTAACAATATTGTTGAAAGAAACAAGACACACACACACACACACACACACACACACACACACAGTAGAAAGAAGCTCTTTTCCCCCAGTACTGGAGTTAGAACCCAGGTCCTTCATATTGGACAAATACGCTATGCTGAGTTACACCCACACCCCAAGCAGTAAAAGCTGGTTCAGTTCCTGTCCAGCCAAAACTAGGTCGAGTGCTTTTGATGGTCATAATCCACTGCTTCCTCATGTCTATTATTATGAAGGCAACCTCATACCAAGACTTTATCCTTAGTCTTTTGGTAGCCTCATAAACCTGTCAAGAGAACTTGATAAAGTTATGGAATTTCCTCAGAATCATGCACATACACACAAAATTTGCATATAGTTCAGTGGGTTCTCCAGCTTAAGCATCTACCCTTAGCCAACCCAAGTTAAGTATTTTCAGCATAGAAAAAAAGGGACAGATTTCAGAATTAAGTTTTTGAGTTGAAATTCTAGCTCTATCACTTCCCATTCAAGGTAACTCTGAGCTTTGATCAGGCCATGGGAGTCTCTCCTCATCCGTAAAATGGGGGAAATCCTATGTACTTGCAAATTATCCCTGAGAATCAGGATATACACAGCTGGTCATGTACGTATTATAAACCCCCAAAACAGGACAGATAACACCTCAGCACAAATTTTTGACTATGCTCCTTAGAAATCACATTTTAAGCATCTCTAGAGAAACGTTTACAGCCACGAAACTATTGAATATGGCTCACTCTTCCAGGAGACTGTTTAAACAGATGCTATTTCAACAGAGCACATGAGGCCACATTTGCAAGTTCAGGAAGCCGTATATTATGCTACAGAGACATGTGTAATGTGTCAGCTATGAAGGGCAGCATGTGGGAAAGGCAGATTTGACCCTCAATGTGGGCTCCAAACATTTTTGCTAATATATCACAAATGAGATTCCTATTCATCAAATCATTTCCAAATGACACCCACTTACTTAAGAGTTATGCCTGCCTCCATCCAGGAGAGCAAACACCATGTAAACTGTATGATGAAAGCTGGGGCTTTGGCAACTGGCAACATCTGCCCCTGGCCAGACATGGCATCATCTTCTTTTATTTTGATTTAATCGTGGAGAACTGAAAAACCAGTGGAAACCCAGTGGTCACAGACATCTGGATAGTAAGCAGGCATCAGCTTGCGAATATATCCACACAATTAAAAAAACCCAGTGGCACAGAGAGCCGGGAAGAGAGAGATTCTCTGATTTTTTTGAGTGTTTGTGGGGGGGTGGTGCTAAAGTCCAAACCATCATAAATGGGAATAGTTCTTGTTATGTGGGTATGTTGGAGCAGCCACTGGGAAAAGTGTATTCAACAGATTATCTTTGGAAAAGCTGCATTTTCCCCTTCTGTTTACTTAGGGAAAGCACAATGTTTTGCCAGCGTTAATTAGCAAGGCTAAGGTAAAACACAAAGTTAGTAGTGTTTGCACATGGTAAGGTTTCAGATTCATACCGCCTGGAAAAAATAGCACATTTTTTTTCTCAAAGATTTTAAACAGAGGACCAGAAACAGACAAGCTTCAGGGCCACATAGTAGTTTCTCCTGCTGACTATGCCAACTAGTACTTATTACTATCTGTCTGCTAGATGCAAAGTAATACAGAAGATTCTATAAATGTTACAGTTATGTGAGACCTAATCCCCATCACTCATTCATGCACTCATTCACTCATTTAATAAATATTTACTTATTGCCTTTTACATGCCCAGAATAGCCTTTACCGTATTTTCTATATGGTTGTGGAGGTAAAAAAAAAAAACAGCAATACCATAAATATGTGAACAAAACACAACAGTATTAGAGCTGAAGTCACCTAAGTGAATAACACGGAGAACTGACGTGATAGAAGGGAAAGGCAACTTTCAGCGAAGATATTCACGGAGGTTATGCTGTGTCTGCTCTTCCCCTAAACCTGTCACCCTTCCTTTAATGAGCTAAGTTATTGGCTCCTAGGGTTAGTCCACATAAATGCTGCATACTGTGTCACAGACCTACTCTCATTACAAACAGCTTCACCCAACACCAAGTGAGGCCCTCTCTGCTACACTTCAGCTTTTTTCTCTTATCATCACCTCCTCCCCTCCCAGGACGATGGCTACTCTCCTCCTTAGGCTCTGCTACCTTTTGCTCCCACAGCACTTGGCATGGCTGTAATCAGTTTTTCTAAAGCGTCTGTAAGGCCCATGGACGCCCAGTGGACTGCAGCCTCAAGGCATGGCCAGTGGCCAGCATCTGTCAGTCTGCCACCAAACCCTAGGGAAGTCGCCCTAAACCGCCCACCAGATGGGAGGAGTGCAGTTCAGAGCTGTCACTGAACAGTTTTGTCTTTTTTCCTTCCACTCTGGGAGACTTTATTGATTAACCCTTTCTCCACCTCTCCTTTGCTTCAAAGTACAAATATATTGAAATTCTCTCACTGACTTTCTCCCTCTGACTTTGTTGACCATTATATTATTATAAAAAAAAGTCATATGAGGTAAAAACACAGTTTCAAGGGAAAAACTATTTCAGTTAATCCAATAGGATTATTCATTTATATGAGAGAGAGAGAGAGAGAGAGAGAGAGAGAGAGAGAGAGAGAAGAGAAGGAGGAGGAAGAGGAAGAGGAAGAGGAGGAAGAGGAAGAGGAAGAGGAAGGTAGGTAGCATGTGGAGTTCTGGGATAAAGTAATGGGCATGAGATAGTCTTGGCTCTCCAAATGCCCACAGACATTGAGGACAGAATCACACCAGACAAGTGTTGTGCACTAAGTCCTATGAACATCCAAAGAGAAGACTATTAAAATTGTTACTACTTAACATAACTAAACTTGTTGTGCTGTATTATAATTTAATCTTAACTATAACTGTGCCAGTTAGGTACTGTTATGTTATGAGCCCACTTTCTAGACAAGAAGACTAAGGTACAGAGAGATTAATGAACTCAATAAACTCACTCTATTCACAATATAGTCACTTTTCTTAAGAGAAGAAAGTTAAAGCAGTTTGATAGAGAACACAAAGAAGGAACTTTTTAGGATGAGGAAGATTTAAGCATGTTTACAGACTGAGGAAAGAAAACAAACAGTGGAGAAAGACAGAAAAGAATATAAGAGGTGTGTGTGGATAACTGGCTTTAGGATGAGGAAGATTTAAGCATGTTTACAGACTGAGGAAAGAAAACAAACAGTGGAGAAAGAAAAGAATATAAGAGGTGTGTGTGGATAACTGGTAAGGGGTTGGGAGGTGATGGACCTGAAAACATAGGCAGATGGCTGATTTCTGGTAATGTGGGGTCATGTTCTTCTTCTGACAGAAGAGAAATAGAAGGAGGGATGGAGATGCACGTGATAGAAAGGAAGTTACACTTTTCTGCTTTCCCTGGGAATCACGAGACAAAGTGATCAGGGTCAGTGGGGACTAAGAAGTTTGACAAATGATGACATTCCCAAAAGCTTCTACGGGAAATGAGAAAGGAAACCCACTTAAAATGAAAAAGTGGGCTTTCAAGTAGCCCTGAAGGTCTAGCTGGGAGTAGAAATTGTAATTCCATTAAAGATATGATTTGGTAATGCTATGTGATGTTTCACAGGGACTGGGTGGGACAGGAGCAAGAAGAGGTAGACTGATCCTCTACTGGAGACTGGAATGAAGGATTAAAGCACAGAATTCGGCATGAGGAGGGTGGGAGGCACCAGGGAGAGGATACTCTGACTGTGGGATGGGGAACGGGTATAGACAAGAAAGTGTAGACTGCCAGGATGTAGATTAAGGCACAGTCATATAAATCAGGAGCAGGATGTTAGATGGATCATTTATATAAACGTTAGAGTTCCCAGGATGATGACAGAAGGGAAAAACAACAGGTGAGAACTAGAATCTTGGAGAAATATTAGGAAGTAATCTAGGCCTTGAGGGAGTCCACTGACAAGATGGTGAAAACTGTGAAATGGAGGTGGTCCAGCATCACCAAAGAGCAGACTATTCATGGAGAAAGAAGTGACAGGATCATACAGCCAAGGAGTCCTGTCTTAGGAAAAAGTGGCTTCTGGGGATTTGCCGAGTTTTTATTTTGAGTGGTACTTTCTGGGTTAATGTATTTCATTTAAGTCTCTATAACAACTATACTTAGTTGAACAGTGTGCCTAGAAAATGTACGTCCTCCTAGAATCTCAGAATGTGACCTTATTTGGAAGTAGAGTCATTGCAGGTGTCATCGAGTTAAGATGAGGTCACACTAGGTTAGGGGGAGTTCTAAGTCCAACGATCAGTGTCCTTACAATGTCAGACTGAGAGACACAGGAAGAAAGCCACACGTGACAACAAAAGCAGACACTGGAGATTTGTTGCCCGTACATAAGGAAGACCAAGGACTGCTAGAAAATAGAAGAGGCAGGCAAAGATTCTTTATTGCTGAGCACTGAATCCAGAGCCTTAAGCACTGAGGGAATCCCAGCTACTCTAAGTCTCTTTTAAACACAGGAATGACAGCCTAAAGCAATTGCAGTAGTATGTATGAAATCTGCAGTTATATAAAATCAATTAAAGCATGAGTATTTATTTTACAAATATGTCATAATAAGGCCTCTGTGAATAGCAAGCTCTTGTTAAAAAAATTGTGTGTACATATGAGATTTTATTGACTTAAACATTCACTGCTTAAATGGGGGTAACAGGTAAAAAAATGAGCAGCTTAAGGTCGAATCAAGGCTTCTGTGCAAACAAAACAGGACATTTGGAGACAGGTGTAGCTACAACGCAAGTGTATAGCAGAAATATCTTCAGCGTACATTTGAACATAAATGCCACAATTCCGAAGCTTTTCTCTTCACCCAAGTGGCTCAACACAGAATTCATATCAAGCATCCATACCCCTCTGCACCTCTCTTATTTGAAACCAGTTAGTTCAACAGATGAAAACGAGGATCTTAAATTGGGTTGGTGGTCTGCCCCAAACCCTATGGTTTGTTTTCTTGTTTCAGTGCTAAGAAAAATAATATTCAAGATTTCACAGTTAGCATTTGGGCCAAGGCAGCTTCCCACAAGTGAGTATAGGGGTTAAATAGTGTACCCTAACATTCACTTATATCATGGAATGCAAGTTTAATAGGAAATAAGGCCATATATATATATAAATATATATATATATATACACACACATTATATATTATATATAATGTATATATATTATAAATTATCCTAAATTATCCTAAATTTAGGATTTTCTTTATAAGAAAAGAAGACACAGAGACACAGAAGAAATCAATGTAGAGATGAGGACAGACAGATCAGAGTGAGAAGCCTAAAACTGGGAATATGAGATTGTTGGTAGCCACCAGCACAGCAACTGTGCTAGAAGTAGGAACAGCTTTTCCTTAGACCCTCCAGAAGGAACTAACCCCGACGATACCTTAATTTTAGACTTCTGGCCTTCTGGGCTGTGAGAAAATAAATGTCTGTTCAGTAAGCCACTCAGACTGTGGTGACCTGTGGCCCTAGGACACTAACACAGTGACACATGGAGAGAGCTGTGCCCATCTGGCACCTAATGGTCCCGCCAGGGCTCCACTGCTGCTGACTGAAGGTCAGTGACCTTCCTCAGCAACCACACACTACAGCGATCTGTTTCCTGTTCACAATCCCTGGGCGGTATCCTGTGCATAACATTTACCTCCAGGCTGGTGGAAATGTCAAATTCTTAAGTATCTACGCCTGTATGTTTTTCAATTTTCTAAAGTAAGCAAATGTTCATGATAAGATAATATAGTGGCTGTCTAAGACAATGTTTCTCAAAGAGCGTAACTATGAGGATATGCGTTAGAATCATCTAAGTGTCTGAAAAATTTTAAAAATTCTCTAAGTGATTCTATTATCAGCCAGAATTATTCTTCCCTTGACAAATTAGCTCGATATTAACTGCATCTCTAACTGTTAAATGATGAATTTGGGTAAATCTTAGCACTCACATCTCTCAGCACAGACTTAATGTACTCACTCCAGTGTACAATCAAGATGTCCTGTGGAGAGAAAAGGGCCTGACCCCAGCTCATTGCAATGTCCTTCCCTTGAGTCCCTTATCCCGATCCCCTGCCCTGGTTAATAACAAGTACACCCAAACTGGAGAAGGTGGCATCCGCTCTTCTCTCTCCACCTCCTATTGCAGTGGTGGCAAAAATTTTTACAGCTTTCAATGATACAAACAGCCACTGCGGCATAAGTGCCACTACTGTCCTAATCTGCTACTCACAAAGAACTGCCAATGCCACTTTTCCAGCTTCCCTAACATTGACTTATTTTCCTTTCCTGCGACCAATGCCTCTGTTCAACTGAACTCAGTTCAGCATCCATCTATCTATGTCTTACTTTTACCATGCATTGTGCTTACTTTCTTTGTCAAATTCCCAAGGTCTGACCCTTTACAGATGCTAAGAAGGTTTAACACTGATCATTGTTTCTCTAGGACATTTTAATATTCTTTTAAGTGGTCTTTTTAGCACTATTTCCCCATTTCCCTCTTCCTATACCCAGTGTCCCTAGTGCTTCAATTTCTTGTCTACTGCTTTGGCTCACCGCCCATACAAAACCATCCACAGGGGTCTATGTCTAATGAGAGATCTCATACTAGGCAGCGCCTCCTCCACTCAAGACTCTTCCTCTCCCTTCCCTTCCCTCCTTTCCCCTTCTTTCTTCTCCCTTCCCCTTCCTGTCTTTTCTCTCCTCTCACCTCTCCTTCCCTCTCCTCCCACCTCCTGTTCCTTTCCTTTTCTGAAGATAAGGCCTTGCTATGTTGCCCAGGCTGACTTTGAACTTGTGAGCCTACTGGCCTCAGCTTCCCAAGTAGCTGGGATTCTAGCCATGTGCCTCAGTGCCTGGCTAAGATTTTTCTTAATCCAGTTTCAAAATCTTAAATTTCACCATGTTCACCTCTTCCTCTGTCCCATGCTACACCCCCACGCAAACTGCTTCAGCCAAGCCTTTACCTTCAAAATCTATTATTATTTTTTTAACTTATACACTAACTACTCAAGTAACATTTGCTCTTTCATTTTTACCTTTCCATCTCTGCCCACAAGGCATAAAGTTGTTCCCTAACATTCATTTTCACACAGCTTCACACCAACATTCTCCACTGAATGGTTGGTTAAGTGTCCCTTATTCACAATGCTTGGGACCAGAAGTATTTCAGATGCTGGGTGTTTTTGGATTTTGGAATGTCTGCACATACATAATGAGATATTTTGGGAATGGAACCTAAGTTTAAACATGAAACCCATTTGTTTCATATACATCTCAACACATAGCTGAAGGTGATTTTAAACAATATTTTCAATAGTTTTGTACATGAAAAAAAGTTTCACAGTGTGAACTTTTCCACTGCGTGGTATCACAGCACTCAAAAAATTTTGGATATGGAAGCATTTCAGATATTCAAACTTAGTATGCTTTTTTCCCATTTTGTGTCTTCTTACAGAGATGGAAGGGCTGAAATACAGTAAAGAGCTTGGAGTCTAAGTTCCTGGGTTCAAATCCTGGCTCTACCACTTACTAAATGGACAACCCTGAAGAAGTTATTTAACTTCGGGCAGCTCAGTTTCCTCAATTGTAAAACAGGAGATAACAGCACATCTTGACATATCTGACTTCCCAAACAAATTGTACTTAATGGAAAAAACTTTCAGATTTTTCCAAAATGCTCCTGTGCTAGATATGTCTACATTTTTTTAACTGAATCTCCCCACTAAAATAGAACTTTCTTTGGTTTGAAAGGAAAGTTCTTATAATCCAGCTCATTATCATTCCAGATTTTTGTATCTACTACAACTGGGGACAGAGACCTCAGAAAGCACAATGACTTAAATAATCAAAATACTACACACATGTAAGCATATTGTTCGATGTTATCAGATGCTAACTTTAAGAGCCTAGATATTTTCAAATATATTGGAAGCAGGAGACATCACCCATTTATTTACAATAAACTCTGGTAAATTCTCAAGAAAGGGCATATTTGTTATAGCCTTTCAACACTCCAATAATAAAAACCTTAGAATAAACTCCAGTATCTACCCACAGGGGAAAAAAGTCTAGATCCAATAAATTATTTCTGCCTGACATCTGAAGGCAGAGGTCGGCAAATTTTAAGAACATATGACAAGGATCCATGACATTCATGATCAGTCTGATGTATTGGAGATTTTAGATGAGCCTATGTACAGACAGTTCTCCCGTGCTACCACCTCCCCAGGTCCCAGAGGACACAGAGCTACCCAGACCAGTCCAAGAAGGCACATTTCTTAATGAGACCGACCAAACAAAGCCAAAACCAGAGAAGCTGGCAGGCATGGAAAACTTTGGAACACTCACAGAGTTTCTTGCATGTGAAGCCTCATTCATTGCTTTTAGAGCCCACAAGAGAGTCTCCAAAAAAGGTCTTGCCTTAGAATTTTATGATTCAGCTAGACGCCAAGTGACAAGTGAGCACACACAAAAATCACCCCAAGGGGGAAGGCCTAATCAAGCAATATTGAAACTCCAGTGTGTGGTCTTTCTTCGGCTATGAATTTTGGCTCTAGTCTAACAGAGATATCAGACTCTGCTGTTTGACTACACATTGAAAATGAACGAGTTAAAACAATGAGATAATATTTAAAAGCATGGATGTTTCTGTAATTCTAAAACTTCATTTTCCAGTAAATAATATCCTCAATTTATTATCCATCAGAGGCAATATCTACTGAGAGCTGATGTTCAGCTATTGGTGTCTTATAGACCATGAGCTCAAAGGTAGGGATGGTGGATTTTCCATGTGTATCTGAGGTATTTAGTATAAGGGTCAGGTAATGGCCAGAGATGAACAAATGTTTATTCAGTGAATGAGTAAAAGGCTCAAGCAGAGCAGTGAGTGTCAAAGATTATATTGCTATTAAAAATACTGAAGGAGTAGTCAGTCCTCACCATTACTCCACGATATTAAGTTTTTTCCTCCACTGCAACTACTTGCATGTTATTTCGACATTTTCATCTTGATGTCTGTCTGCTAGCAGGTATCAACTAGTTCCCTTCTGTTATTCTATCAAATTCAAACTCTTGATACTAGCAGCAGAAAAATGACAGATCTCCAATAGCATTCCAAATAGCATGATATAGAAGCACAGATCCAGAGGCAGACTGTCTCTGTTCACAGCCCAGCTCTACCCAGTGATTATGGGCCACTTACTTCATTCCTGTGTGCCTCAATTGTAAGATAAAAGACAGTAAAAGTAAGCTCTATCACTGGGTTTTTGTGAGAATCATATCAATCAGATATTTTAAAAACATTATCTGGCATGTAATAAGCATTCAGTAAGTTACATTCAGTAAGTTGGTTACTATGGTCATTATTCGTAGACCCAAGGAAAATTCCATTCTGTTATTTTGAATAATACTTCTTTTTCTCTAGAGTTAGTGGCAATTACTGTCCACAGTGTACTTCCAGGACCAAACCCAGATTTGTGACTGGCCAGATAAGACATACTGCTGCAACTGTACTTTCCCAGAGGATAAGTGATTTCCAACCTACTGAAGTTGGGTATACTTTCAGGAAATTAATCAGTATCTTACATTGCCTAAACAAAAGATCATTGTCCCATTAAAATAAACTGCAGAATATAAAATTAAGACAACTTGTATCTCCACAGTAAACTATGAAAAGATGATGTGTCCAAGCTGGACATTTTAGGATGTTACTTATAGCTTTAGGTCAGCAAGGACAAATTTGAAGAGAAGCCAACTAGACCAGTGATATCAACAAGCTGCCTTCTTGCTGGCTTGAAAAATCCCTGGAAGAAATCCCAATAAAACTCTAATCACAGTGTCTAATTTACAAGGATAAAAGGAGATAGTAAAAGTGATTCCCAGGTGTTAGTAGAAGTTATTCCCAGGAGACAGTAAAAGTGTAATACCACTTGATGTTATCAACAAGTGCACTATATGCTAACAGCGTATCAAACAAACACAGGAGGAAAACAGCTCAGTACAAGCAACCAGCCCCTAAGAAAGGCAACTGTACCCAGGTGAGAAGGGAACCCTGCCCCATGAACTCTGATACCACTGCCAGATAACTGTGGCATGGAGAAGAGCATCCTGAGGCAGTGACTCACGGCAGCTGGACTTCTGAAATAGCAAGGTGCAAAGGAATGGTTATAGTTTTCCCTTCTGCTGATTTTGTTTGGTTGTGCTTCACTCTTTCGCTCACTTGCTTTTCTTTGTTTCTTTCTCTCTTCTTCCTTCCTTTACTTTGCTTTCACTCATTTCTCTCCCCTCCCCTTCCCTTTCTTTGCTTTCCCTTTTGGATTGAAATATTTGAATACAAACCTTACAATGTCCAAAAGAGCCCCTCCCACTCCTCAGTTCCAGATGAGGAAGGTCCTTCCTTTAAAATATGAGCTAACAGAAACAGCATAGTTCCTAAGAAAAGGTCTAGGTCTAAAAGAAGGCAAATTCTGTAAGGATCCACAGGACTGTTGTTTTGAAATAGAGTTGTATTCTCTAAAAAAACCAGATAGGTTTTCTAACGTGTGCTTTCAATCAAAAGAAAAATGTGTTTATGAACTTCTCCAAAGAACAACCTGGAATCACAGAAGAGCATGTATAGAGGACAAATTTAAAATGTGTTGGAAACAGCGGAGAATGTATTGAGGCATCTAAAAAATTAACAGTTAAAATAAAAGACAAGCTGTGTCAGACATGACTCCTGTTGCTGGGACAAAATACCTGACACCCAAAATTTAAAGAAGGAGAGGTTTATCTGGCTCACAGTTTCAGCAGTTTTGGTCCATGGTCAGCTAGTTCCAAGGTAGAAACATTATGGCAGAAAGCCATGGTGTAGCCAAGATGCTTATTTTACAACAGGAAACAGAGCATAGAAGCATGTGGGGCAGGGGTGTCAGGGACCAGATACGGTACAGTCCTCAAAGGCATGCCCCATGACTCGCCCAGCCACACCCATAAGTGTTTTCCTAACACAGTCAGGTTATAATCACAACTAATCATCATACAAGTTTAAAAGAAAGAAAGAAAAAAAAAGAGTAAAAAAAGAGAGGAAGAGGGCTGGGGATTTAGCTCAGTGACACTATGCCTACCTCATAAGTGCGAGGTCCTGAGTTCAATCTCCAGTACAAAAAAAAAAAAAAAAAAAGAAAGGAATAAAAGGAAGATGTTGTAAATATATCATAAAAATT
>NW_022900913.1:26667967-26720133 GCF_012274545.1 Fukomys damarensis | reverse complement strand
TAAAAAAAAAAAAAAAAAAGAAGAAAGGTATAAAAGGAAGATGTTGTAAATATATGACATAGAAATTTCAGGAAAATTAGGAAATCTAAAAATGTAATAATATACAAAATATTCAGACTTGAAGTTTCAAAATTTTAAATGCCATATTCTCCTCCAATACACTTTCCTGGCCTAAAGAACATTCTGATGAAGGATGGTAATCTACTTGGAATGGATGATGGAGATTAATTCAGTAACCCCCCACAGCAGGGTGTGGTGGGATACACCTATAACCTGAACATTGGGAGAGGATGAGGCAAAGAGGATCACCATGAGTTTGAGGCCAGCCTGGGCTACAAAGCCTGTCACAAACAAACAAACCACCATTTCCCATAGTATTTTAAAATTTAACTGTTCTCAAGACCTTCCCCTAAAACTTTCCTTAACTTGTCAAAATCCTTCAAGCCCAGCTTAAATGCTATGACCTTTATCCTGTGCTCATCATGTGATATATTGGAATTATGTGTGCACATATCTTACTTCCAAATCATTCCATGTATATCCTAACTGTAACAATGATTTGATGCAGCACCTAGTGGAGATTCTACACATTTCAGACAACAAATAAAATGTGGTGAACATTAAAAGGATCATCCTTATTGTATAACTTTGTTAGCTCCATTTGTTCAAACCCACATTGACAGACTTTTATGAAAATACTCCAATTTAGCCTAAAATTTAATCTACTTAATCAAATGGATTTAAGGTCTTTGTTCATATGTGGAATTTTAGGCCAGCTTGGAATAAAAAAAATACTTGCATTTTGTTCTCATAGTCTGGTTCTCTTTCCCCCTCCTCTCAAAACATGGTTAAAATCATTTATCATGGAGATTTGCCATGAAGACTGAATGAAATAATGCATTACAAACATTAGGTAATGAGCCTTGCCAATGTAAGTGCTGAGTAAATGTTTGGTGTTACCAGAATCATTCTACCATATACCTTGCAAGATATCAGAGCCTGGAAGTATCTTAGGAATTTGACCAATAACCAGGTTCCTAACTCAAAGAGCATAGAGCCTGATATTGGATTTGTAGAGACAAAATGATACAAACCTCTGACGTCATTATTCCCTAGAAAGCTAAAACTTCATTTTGATTTATTAAGCTCTAGGCACTTAAACCCTGCAGAATTAATTTCTCTGAAACACTTCAGTTAGTCTCAATAAATTACAATTAGGGCAGATGATGAATAGCATTTGGAAGCTCTTTGTAAAGTTAGAGGGTTCTTATTTTCTAGTATTCAAAATGAAGGCTACAACACAGTTTTAAAGTTACTAGGAAGATTTACACTGCAATAAAAAGAATTTTTCCCAATTAGCACATGCATTTATAAATGCCAAACAATATTTAGGGTGTTCAGTTGTTAAAATAGAAGCCATATTGTAAAATGAAGTAGTAGATTTCGGTCAACTAAGAAGAAAAAAATCTGACAAAAAGCTTTTACATTTAGAGAATTTAATTTCAGAAATCATGAAAATTGCTTTTATAAAGTCTAGTAACTAATGAGAGGATACCTAAAACACTAGACATGTGATAACAAGTATACAGTCTTACCAGTATGACTTCTCTAGAAAACACTGTTTGTCGTGGCAATTCAGGTGGCCTGTCAGCTTGACTGGATTTGGGATCTGCACAGGAGATTGGTGGAGCACACTTATGGGTGTGTCTAGGTGGTCTTGAAGGCATGGACTTGGGGGTTATGTCTGATCCCTCGCCCCTTCCTCTCTGGCACTGTTCTGCTCCACTTCCTGGCTGCAATCAACTAAGCAGCTCTCCACCATGTCCTTCTGCCATGATGTTTCTGCTTTGGAGCCAGCTGAGCATGGTCTGACTCCCCGTAACTGGTAGCCAAGTTAAACTTCTCCCCTTTTAAACTGTGAGTGTTGGCCACTGTGTCTCAGCAATATGAAAATTGACTAATACATATGAAATAAGATTCACTGTAGAAAAGGTAAGAAAATTAAACAAAATTAATAGAATCACTTTCAGTCTCATAACTCAAGATCAATAACCCTGCAAGATTTCCATACATACCCCCACAAAGATATGCAGTTAACTACAAGAACCTTTTTTACACCATATCTTCTTAGTAGCTTTACAAATATATGATAGGGATACATGTTATTTTCCTTTATACAGAAATCTTAAAGCACTGTCAATCTACTGGAAAAAAATGAGAAAAGGAAAAGGATCCTGTAAATTTTTTTCTTTCATTCTAAATAGCTTTTTTCTATGCATGTAGCAAAGCTTTTGCTCTAGAAACTTTCTTACCAGGTAACATGGTGTGAACTTTTTCTATATCAATAAAGAGCTACATCAAACATTTGTACAGCTAAGTGGTGATGAGTGGTACTTAGGCGGCTACCAGGTTTATACGATTACATACAACTACCTCGAATCTTTGCACATTCATTTCTGTGTACTGTAGTGTGTACCATCAAAATAACTGAGATAATGTACACATTTGTAATGATTTATTTTTCCTAGACTGCAAGTTAATTACTCAGTTCATAAGATTACAACATTTTTAATCCTTTGGATCCATAATGATATCATTCAACATCAATGCTTTCCTTCTACTAACATGCCTTCTACACCTATGTATTTGTGCTAAACTTTGTATGACTTCTCCTATACTATAGCACCAGTGCCAAAGAGAAACATGGCCAAGACGAGAACCACTAAATGAAGCATCTTTAAAAGAAAAATCAAAAACAACCCTTACGTCATAAACTTCCTCCAGAAATTACTAGAAAATAACAGCCCTGCCAATGCTTGCTTCTGGGTTTATATCAGAACACCAGGGAGCGGGGTGGTGTCACTTCCTTGAGGACAGAGCAGTACTTATTCTGGGAATCCCAGCCTCCCAATTCCCTTTTCTTTTCATACCACTTGGTAGTAGAATCAACAGAATTATGCAAAACTTGGGCGTGGCTGGGAGAAGGGAATACCAATGTCTCTTTCAATGGTTGCCCATCTACTTAGCCAGTATATTGGCTGGTTCCTGCAGCCGCAGATAAGGGAAGAATTGGAGAGGAAAAGCATTTGGGAAAGTAGCACCAGGAAAGTAGCCAGCATACCCAATGTGGAGAGGAAAGGATGAGTGGCTTCCCGGGGTGAATCAGAAGCCTGACTGGAGTCATCCTGCTGGTCCCACAGCCAGGTTGGCTACCTTGGGGTTGAAGACTCCTGCAGCAAGGATGAGAGGGACTGGAAAAGGTCCAGCTAGAGGCCGAGTGCCTGAATCAGGGAGCTGAGACTTGCACTCTCCAAGCTAGCCTGTGGTCAGAGAAACAAACAATAGACCAACAGGCAGAAGACAATCTCAACTAGCAAGGGGAGGACAGCATCTGCACCCAGCTAAATATATAGAAGTTCACCTTCCCTGTTCCCCAGTGCCTCCTATCTCCAACTTCCAAGAGGTAGGGCTTGATCTCAAATGAGGAAGGGACAATAGGTGTGAGACTTCCCATCTCTTCTCTTACTTTATGTGCTTTAACACAATGGGGAAAGAGAAGATTTAAACTGTTTTTTTTTTTAAACTGGATTAATCTCTGAAAATTTAAGAAAGTTGTACTTGGTGAAGGGCCAGAAAAGGGACAGTCTCAGGTTGGCACAGTTCATGCCAGCAACTGGAGACAAATACAGATCCTCTCAAATTTACACTCTATGGACTTGGGACAGTTCAGTACACCAGCTCCATCTTGAATACAGTTAAATGCTTGTGTCCATAGGGGCATTAGAACCTGCCTCAGCTCTTTCATTAGTTCAGCAGATATTTACTGAGCACCTTCACACACTATTGCTAAAAAGCCTTGAGCTCTGGGAAGTTAAATTACAGATGTGTGTGTAATTCTTGGAAACTTCCTTAACTGTCTTGGATTCAGATTTTTCAGTCTTATCTTGGAATTTCTCCCTCAGTTAACTTGTAAAAATCACAGATACAGAATATAAAACAATCTGAATTTTCTTTTCTCTTTTCTTTTTAGCTACATAAACTTCAAATAAAACCAGAGCTGCACAGCCTGTGTTTCAGAAATGTATGCCCAAGCTACATGGAAGTATTAAATATGGAGAAGTCACTCCAGGTTCTTATACTAGAGCAAGGCTGAGTGGCTGTGGAAGGAAATCAAGGAAGGCTCACCTTTATCACCACTATTTCTATATAAAATGGGGAGGGGAACCTCTACATACCTCATCCCCCCTTCAAGGAAAAAAAACCTGAATTGACTCAGTTCTCAATCATGGCAGGTAATCTGCAAAATTATTGGTAAGACCTAGTACTTTGTAAGGTAAGAGGGACTCAGAAGAACTGTCTTGGTAGAGTGAGCCATGGTAATTCAATGCATCCAGCACTACTGCTAAATCTGAATGTATTATCAAGTCCCTGGCCTGCGTGTAGTACGGAATGCCTCCTAGGTACTGGCCCATAGGCTGCAGCTTGGCACAAAGGAGTAGAAAAGCAACCCAGCACATGGCCCAAAGGTCGCCCCCTCAGAGACCTCAACATTCAGGCCATAGGCCTCCTGGACAGTCCCTAAAGGGCTGGCTGTCCCCAAGTGTGTCTTCACTGCGCTGGCTGTCCCCAGCCAGTGAGCTGCTCCTCTTCTCCTTTCTAACCATCTCCCCGGCTTGTGTCAACTTTACAGAGACAATGCAAATATCCAAGTGTTTCACATGTCCTCTATCAAAACAGAACTTGAGCGGACAACATTTACAGATAAAGTTTGATTATCAGAGAATCAAAAACTGAGCTACTGATTTCCTTGTTACTTTTTCCAAAAATGTTGTTTTGTTTACTTGTTTAGTCACTTAGGTAATGAGTGCCGAGAAACTGGAAACGGGAAAGGCAATACATGAGAAAGATAACTTGGCTAATAGATTCCAAGTATCCAGTTTGAAAAATGCAAAACCTCCCTGGGTCACAAGTGCTGGAGATTAAATCTAGGACCCCACACAGGACAGGTAAGTGCTCTTCTGCTGTATGCTCACCCTGTGTGAACACAGTTTTTAAAAGCATCTTAGGTAAAACTGCTCTAGTAAGGACTCCAGCAAAGGATGAGGTGACTAGATAGCATACTGTAGAAAATGTTCACTATTATTCAACAACGGGCAAAAGCTGGTATTTTTAAATTATGGAAATATGTAACATATCAAAGAGCAGAGTGAATAATTTATCGCTCTATGTTGATGACTATCAGTGGATTCCTATCTTCCTTCAGCTGTGTTCCATTTTAAACACTGCCAATAGCATCAATAAATAATTTAATATGTGTCTCTGAGAACATTTTAAAACATGACAACAATAATATCTTTTTTAAAAAATGATACAAATATCTTACTACCTCCAATATCCACCTAGTAGACAAATTTTCTCATGGTCTCATGAATTTTTCTTGCTTTAGTAATCAGGACACAAGCAAGCTCCATGCGTTTCTAATATGTAGGTTTCCTTTTCCTTCCCTTCCCCCTGGACTTTTTACTTGTTGAAGAAATGAGGCCAATTGTTTTAGAGTTTTCTGCACTCTTGACTCTTACTGACTATATCTTAGAATATCATTTAATGTATTTCTCCATCTTCTGATTTCCCATAATTTAGTCACAAAAATCTAGAGGCTTGATCAGATTCAGGTTTAATTTTTGTAAAACACTACAAAAGAATTCGAGCAAAGGAAAAGAATGTAGTAAATCCACATGTATTATCCATCACCCAGCTTCAACACATACCAGCTCACTTACTGCCCTCTCCCTTATTTTTTCAATGATCTCACTTATTCTCTATCTTCCCAGCTTTATTTTTGAAGCAAATCCCAGATGTCATATACTGTCATCTTTCAATATTTCACTACACATCTGTAAAAGACAAAGTATATGACATGTTATTCAAAAAATTGCAACACCTAAAAAATTAATAATAACTATAATATCAGATGATGGAACAGGATACATATATCCTCAATTATATAAGACTTATTTTCATTTCATTTCTACTGGTAGCATTTGGTTATCGGTGAGGGTGTTCTGCCTTGTTCAGTTACCAGTTGTGAACTGTTTTCTGATACACTCTGCCGATTTTGTTTTTGAGTTTATGGGCTTACCATAAATAAATAAAGGTAGATAGATTTGGGCACAAATATTTTCTTAGTATAGTATTTGCCTACTAATAAGGGAAGGTTCTACCTCAAGATTTCTCACTACTCAGTAAGTTAAAGCTTTTAATGAAAAGTATACTTTGCAACATCTAAGCTCAGAATGACTTCCTTCCTTCAAAGATACAATGAATATTCAATTCTATTTCTTCCTAGTTTCTCTAAGTACTTCACATTCTTAATTACACTCAGGTCTTACACACCTAGCTACGTATGTTGTATAAAATCCAGAATTTATTTCGTTGACTCTAAGTCACAGCCGCTGATAGAAAAAACTGTTTCATAATAGTGGTATATTTTAAATAATGTGAATCCTTTGTAAACTACCCATAGATATATTTCCATATGTTCCTAAATAAAAATTCCCTCCTTTTTAGAGAAAGGGGATCCTATCATCTTTTAAAACTCTCTATCTAATTGGAACATTAATTAGTTATAGGCAAGAATGAAAAGTTAATATTAATTTAAATCATAATAAAGTTGGCACTTTTTAAAAATGGCTTCTTCTTTAACAGTTACCAACACAATTTAAATAGACCCAGGTCCTTTTAAAGGAACACATTTATTAAGCACAAGCTTGGTAACCTAGGAGACCCCAACTCTGTCTGTCACCTCAGAAAAACAACTTCAATTAAACAGATAACCAGTTTTCTATGCCTCAATCAGATGGAGAGTAGGAGTAGCACAAGAAAAGTAAAATTCTAAGGTCACCACAACTATAGTCCTAGGGTTTTTTAAAGTTAATTTTCATGGTAGAAAAGTAGGATTGTAATGCAAAGTCCCAAGAAAAACTATGCTACAGGTTAAGAGAGCAAAGCAAAAAAGCACACAGCATGTGAAAGGCTCTGGGTTCAGTCTCCAGAATGCATACAAACATAAACCAAGCAAATTATGAAAGTGGTATTAACAAGAGTTGACTGCCTCAGGCATGTGTAAATATCAGATAACAGTGTATACAGACTCAATATTTGTATCACTGACAGAAATTTAGGGAAATGAGTACATTATGTTTTAATACGAGGCCATCACACTCCTGTATTAAAAAACAAAAAACTAGGAAAAGAATCAAGTGAGGTTATACAAATTAATATAATACATCTTTATTATTAACATTTAAAATTTAGCTTTTATTAAATCAGCTTCTGAGATTCCATTTTGCTTAGAAAATAAACCCGGACTACTACTTTTGCATTTCAGTCATGTTAATAGTATGTGTCACTGTAGTGGGCCACAGAGGTCTGATCAAACACAAGTGTATAAAGCCTGCTGCAAAGATACTTTTCAAACGTATGTAACATTCAAATCAGTAAACTTTGAGTAAAGACCACCCTCTATAGTATAGATGGGCTCTATCCAATCAGTTTAAGATCATTAAAAAAGTGACATCCCTTCAAAAAAGAATTCTGCTTCCAAATGCCTTCAAATAAGAGCTGCAAAAACAACTCTTCCTTTGGCCTTCAGCCCACTGAACTGCCTTGCTGGTTTCAGATTAAGCACAACTACCGCATGAGCCTTTCTTTAGACTCAGTCTGCTCTCGGCTCCCCACTCCCCTCCCATCCTCCTCCTCCTCCTTCTCTGTGTCTCAGTCTGTTTCTCCCTCTCTCCACTTCCTCACCTTTCTCTGACTGTCTCTCTGTCTCTTTTTCTCCTATCTCTCTATATCCTATTGGTGGATTCTCTGGAAAACTCAAACTCTAACATATATTATCACTATCACTCTATCACTGCTCCATAAGTGAAATTTAAATTTATATTTATTTGCTACCACATCACATCACAAGACTTTATAAACCTTCACTGAAAGTGGAGAAGGTACTGGTCTGAGAGGGCCACAATAACAAAATAACACAGGATGAGTGGTTGTAGCTACAGTAATTTACTTGCTCACAATTCTGGAGGCTGTCTTTGATAAACGGTGTGGGAAAAACTGGTTTTCTACATGCTGAAGACTAAAACTAGACCCATTTCACTCACCATGCACTAAACTAAAATCAAAATGGATTAAAGACCTAGATATTAAAACAGAAACACTAAATCTGTTGGAAGAGAGAATAGGTAGAACTCTTGAGGACAAAGAGGTAGGCAAAGACTTCATGAACAATACCCTGACAGCATGGAAATAGTACACAGAATCAATAACTGGGATTGCATCTTATTAAAAAGCTTTTGCATGCAAAAGAAATCACCAACCTACAGGAGCTAGTGGTTCCTCAGACACAAATGTAAAGAATTTTAAAAAAGCAGACCCCCCAAATTTAAATACCCACTCCAAAACTGGGCATCTGAGACGAATACACTTCTCAGATGAAGTAGAAATGGCAAATAAATACGTGAAAAAATATTCAACATCACTGGTCATTGGAGAGATGCAAATGAAAACAATACTGAGTCCATCTCACTCCAGAAAGAATGGCTGCTATCAAGAAATCAACCCATAACAAATGCTCGTGGGGCTGCGGGGCAAAAGGAACTTTTCTTCACAGTTGGGAGTGCAGACTGGTGCAACCGCTGTGGAAATCAGTGTGAAGATTCTTTAAAAAACTAGGTTTATTGGTCCTATTTGACCCAGGTATTCCCCTTCTGAGTATTTTCCCACAAGAATTAAAAGCATCATACCACAGCGATATATGCACATCCATGTTTATAGCAGCTCAGTTTGCAACAGGTAAATCTTAGAAACAACTCAAATGCCCATCAACTGATGAATTGATACAAAAAATGTGTTTTTAAAAATATAATGGAGTACCATCAGCCATAAAGAAGTATAAACTTGAGACATTTCTAGGTAAATGGATGCACATTGAAGCCATACGTCTTGGGTGAAATAAATCAAACACATATGTGTAAATATTGCATTGTCTCTCTGGTGTGAGAAGCAAAGTGGAAATAAGGACCAAAATGTATAATAGATAGTGTGAAACAGAAAAAATTGTTCAAAATTATACTGAGTGTGAGATATTTTATTAATAATTAAATGTTTTATGTATTATTAGAAAATGGAGTTGAGACACAGATTAGCAAATGAAAATATATTCTTTTAAGGTCATGATACAGTGTACTTACTAGTGTTATTCTTTAATTATTTTTGTTATGAAAAATTATTTTTATAGAACTGTTTTTATATTTTATTATCAACATCTATTTGTATTACATTAAAATAAAAAAATTACCCATAACTTAGCTACTAGCAACCAAGTCCAAGACTGTTCACAAGAACTCGAAGACTCATTATTATGAAGGGATCTGGCTATTCAAACTGAAATATTAAACAAAGCAAAATGCCAAAACCAGAAACAAACAAAATAAAAATTCTGGAGTCTGAAAGTTCAAGACCAGTGTAAGACGGTTGCTCCTCTGGCCTTGCTCCTCTCCTTGCAGACAGCCACCTTCCCACTGTGTCCTCACAAGCTCTTTCCCCTGTGCGTGCCCATCCCAGTGTCTCTTCATGTGTTCACATTTTCTTTTAAGGGCACTAGTCTGCATGGGCCTCGTGTTAATTTCCTCACTTCATTAAAGGCCCCATCTCTAAATACAGTTCCGTTCTGCAGTAGAGGGGATTAAGTTTTTAATGAATCTGGAAAAACACAACTCAGCCCATAACAGACAGTCTATTTGGAAAGGTTAGATTTAAGGCACAGACCACGTGGCCTACATGAAATTCATTTTGAGGGTAGAGTGAGGGTCAACTTTCCTCTAGAGTAATCAAAAGTGTCCAATCAAGGAGAACATTTAAACACCGTTTGCAGAGAAAATAAAAAATGATTTTAATTCTGCAAGACCAAGGCACAGAGGCAGACACCCAACTAACACAGTTGATTTGTCTCCTGGACAAAATTTTAAATATAGCTTCATATAGGAAAACAGCAGGGATTTACTTAAGCATGGTTAATGATTCTCCCTGAAGGCTATGCAGTAATAATAGAGTCAGTTACTAAATCCCTCAAACCCTGGGCTAGGCAAGATGCATTAATGCCACAGTTTTGATCATGAGTGGTTCAGAATCCAGATAGGACAGGCAGCATGAGGACATCCAGGGGAGACTGGAGGGAGACCTTGGAGAAAGTGGTGGAAGAAATGGGGTGGGGACAAGAAATGAGTAAGAGGAAAATGTGGGACAGCAGATCTGTGTCCCTCCTTTCTCGGTGGATTCCGCATTATTTTAAGTCCCTCCTCTGCAGTGTGCAACAAAAAGTACCAGAACCTTACATATGAAAAGCGCAGGTACATTTCCAAAGACTTTGCACCTTCATTATTCCGTACACCCTCCGCAGTCCTGTGAGTGTCATGGAAATGCTATTATTTTTATTTGACAGATAAAAAAAGTCTGAAACAGAGCCATTAAAATGATTTTCAGAGTCTGGAAGCAACTGCACATTTTATAGACTAACTATACTCCATATAAATGATAAATAACTAGGTTTTCACCCCATCCCCCTTAAATTTCTGGTTCAAACTATGCGATATACTGGAATTTTAAAAAAATTGTGTCTATACTTTTTTTTTTTCAATACTTCTTTTAGCTTTATACTCTTATGGGTTAACAGTTTAGTTTGCTGAAGGATTTGTTACTTTGGAACAAGTTGAGAGAGAAAAGTGATAAATGAACATTTACTGGAGAAAACGTCAATAGGATGGTAAGAAAAACTCTTATTTCTGACTAGAAGCCAGCTTTTTATTCTTTGAGGTAACTTTCCAGAGTCCTTTGTCTTTGCGTTGACAAGTAATAACTGAGCAAATAACACAACTTTATCTATAATTACTTGAATGAGTTTTAAAAATTTTTCAATTTTTTAAAAACTTCAAAAATGTAATTGATGAACTTCTGGTAATGGGGCAAGGTGAGGTAGAGGGAACATGGCTCTTGCCATTAATAAAATCAGGTTAGGGCCCTAGAAGGAGGAAGGTCAGCCCCTGGCTTACTCCACTGCCACTGCCACTAATGCGTACAACCCTGAGAGCCCACGAGACGCCTCAGCCTGGCCTACAGATGAAAACCCAGCTTCCAGTTCAAAGCTGGAAGTGACACCTGTCCTGGGACAGAGTTCAAATTGATGTAATCCAGGCCCTTGTTAAGGTCTTGGTATCTGGGCTGGCAGGTCACCACAGTAGCCTGGGGGGCAGCAGCGGAGGGCATTCTGGGAGCCGCTCTTTCTACCAACTCACACACGCTTGCAGGTATGGCAGGTTACATTTTGCACAAACAGCACAGCAGGCTGTCTGTTCCGACATTCTCCTCCAGAACTCCCATGAATCCACACAGAGAGTTTGTTTCTCCTTCCCTTACATTTTGGGCAGGACTCTGTGACATTCTCAAGCGATGAAAGATGGCAGTAGTGATACGAGGTGACTTCAGAGGATAGCCACAAAAGATGGTGAGGTTTCTGTCTGGCTTTCTTTTGAGATGTAGGTTTTGAAACCCAGGTGTCATGGCCATGAGAAAACTCAGGCCACATGGAGTGACGAGTACTCTGGCTAAACGCCTCAGCTAGGGTCAGCATCAATCACCAAACACTGATCAAATGAGTCACTAGGTGATCGGAGCCCCAGCCTTCAATCCCATTCTCATTGCATGGATCAGACACCAACTGTCCCCAGTGAATCCTGTGCAGATACTCTGTAAACATAACAAATATCCTATGTCACTATCTCGAACATATATTACAGCTCAAGTTAACACCAAGAGGCAAAAAGACTTAAAAAATTTTTTCTTTAGTGGTGCTATGGATCTAATTTGGGGATTTCTCATACACACTAAGCAGGAATTCTACCACTAAGGTACATCTCTGGTCCTAATTTTGATTTTGTACGTTTTTGGCCTTGAGTCTATTTAGAGTAGGAAGGAAGAAGTGCAAACATTTAAAGGCCACCTTCCCTGTGCTAGCCAAGAGGCCTCAATTTGGTGGGGATAAGAAATATATATGACTCCATATAAGTGCCAGTCATTGTGTGCAACATACCACACACAGTTTCCAAGTACAGTCAATTTCATAATAATTTTAATTTTAATTCCTTTAATACATTAACTGACCTTTATCGTTAGACTTCTTTTAGGTGATAATAGGATGATAAAAGATACATATCTATGATCTTTCTATAGAACAGGGTTTCCATGCTTAAAAATGTTAAGAACCACCAACTGCACATCTTATTGTGTGTGATTAGCATTCATGCCTGGTAAGTGGAACAACTGTGTTACCACAAGAAAATACAAGATTTGCAAATGACCGACATTCCATCTGCATTCACTAAATACACATGGTTACCAACTGTTTTCTCCAGAGTGGGCTTTGAGATTGGGGTCCCCTCGGCCACATCCACTAATTTGCTAACTGCGCTGGCCACTAAGGGCTAGCCAGGAGGTTTTGGCTAACATGATCTATTGTCCCTTGCCTTCTCACCTTCCTCACTGCAGCTGTGACAGTAAGGCCGGCAGAAGGTAATGAATGAGCTCTGGTCTGTGCTCACCTGGCCTAGCTTTTGTCCTTCAGGATGTCTTACTGAACAAATGTTCTGCTTCTCTCCCAAAAGAAGACTGAGGCTAGGGTTGGAAAGAGGTGATGGTGATAGATTTAGGAACAAGTTCATTACCCTGCAGGAATGTGGAGAGAGCTCATGGCCCTCTCTGAGAAAGGGAAGTCTGCTCCATTCAGAGCTGTGCTATGGAGAAAAGAATGGCAATACTTAAATCTCCTTAGAAAAGCTTCCCACACAGAAGGCAAACAGCTCCAGCAGAGGCCCGTGCCCTCAGATTCAGCGGGGAAGCTGAGCAAAATCACACACGGGTCCTACACTGCCAAAACCAGGCCTACGTGGGATGGCAGGAGTCATACTCTCCTCCCATGGCAATTTTTTCAGCTGCAGAAATCAGAATCCACACCAGTAAGGTCTTGCGTGATGACCACAAGTTCTACCTTGTGACTTCCCTAGCCACTATTCTCTCACTGTGGAAGTGCTTAAATCACTGCATTCCACAAGATTTTTTTTTCTTTCCCAAATGGGGGGTGTGGATAAGGGAATTCCAATATCTAATGAGGTCAGTGTGGGTCAAACAACTAAGAAATTCCAACTCATAAAACCACATTTTACTAAAACTGCATTTAGATTTTTCCCTTATGTTCCAAAGCCCAGGCTATCTACGGGTAAGCTCTTAAGTGCCAGTTAAACAGAGGAAGAGAGAAAGAACACAGCTTTTTAAAATCTTGATTCTTATTATCATTAACTTTAGGTATGTGAAAAATTCAAAGATCTTCTTTGTGGCGACTCTTTAAAATAAACACAGTCTTAAGATGAACCACAATTAAGTACTGTTTAATTTATAGATGATGGAAATTTATGTCTTTTATTAAGAGCACAACCAGAATCCACTATCCACACACAGGCACATGTGCACATACACACATGCACACCATGCTGAGTGTACAAAAGTGGAAGATACACACATTGACCACCACCGGTCAGAAACACTGACCACAGAGAAGAAATGCACTTGGTGAAGGTGAGTCCCCAGATGTCTCTCCTAGGATCAGTCAATCTCCCAGGTATGGTAGGAGATGGAAGAAGAGAGGAAAACAATTCCCACTGAAGGACATCTGGCCTAATCAGATTCTTTTTTTCCTCTTAAAGAAGTTCCTAGAAATCAGGAGGAGAGACTGGAAATGTAGAAGTGGCTCAAAAAATATTTTAAGAAATTTACCCAATTATTAACCCATAATTAGCTAGCCATATGGCAAAGGCTACTGAGACTCCTAACTTTCTCAGGTGTAATGTCTAGATGAAGGCAGAAAGGCCGACTCAGGAGGCACAGGGCAATAACCTCACTGGAACTGGTTACAGCCAAGAAGCCTCAGATTAACCTGGAGGATCACACTCAAATTTCTGCATATCACATAAAATGTCCCCATGTTTATCTACCTACTCTGTCCTTTTAAAACTTATACCTTTACTGTAACCTAGTATAGAATACGGCCTAATTGCCCTGTTTTTTGCTACTAACAGCTCCAGATGTGTATTATCAAAATTCCCAAAGTCAGAGCTCTTTACAGACTTCAAATTCCTAGAGGGCAGGAAATATGGTTGTTTTTCTTCTGCTGTACTGTAACTACCCAAGGGATGCATACAAATACCTAAATTCTTGCCAGGAAATTCTTGTTTTTTAAAAGTCTTATTCCTTTCAAGTTTCCGATTTTGTAAGAATTCTGGGAAGACGATAACGCCCTCAATTTATTACTGAGGTAACTGTGATCCATTCAGTCATTCATTCATTCAACAAAGACGTACTGAGGAGGTCCTCTACACCAGGCTGGAGACCCCATAGTGTTATGGCTTGTATCTAGATGTCCCCCTCAAAAAGCCTCCTGCATTACAGGTGGGCCTTTTTAGAGCTGGCTGGATCTAGGGTATGTGACTATAGATTAAGAGTGTGTGATAACTAAATTAGTCCACTGACTGGCTTAGCATTGTTCCAGGTGTGGATAATGGGAAGGCCCACCCTGGCTGTGGTTTGTAGCCTAAATGTTAAAAAAAGGGAAAGGGAGGGTCAATGCTGCTGCTTCACTTTTTCCTGCCTGCCTTTCGACGGACTGTTTCTCCTCTGTCATTCCCCTGTGCCATGCCACCTTGCCTTGGAGCCATCAGACTACAGAGTGAAACCTCTACAAACTATGAGCCAAAATAAATCTCTCCTCCTTTAGCCTGTGGATATTGAGACTTTATCCCAGCAACAAGAAAGAAACTATGACATACAGTGAGCCACTCAAAGCCTATTGCTCACCAGGATGTTGCTGAAGGGGGAAGACAGCCCCTATACAAGGATGTCACAAACAGGTACTATGTCAAGCTAGTGTTTAAACAGTTAAAACGAGAGGACAGAAAGCAAGAAGACTGATTTTATATTAAGAGGTACTGGGGAAGGTCCCTTTAGGTGACAACTGAGCAGAGATCTGTGGAAGAGCTTTATGGGGTAAAGAACAGCAAAAAAAAGGTCCCAAGGGTTGGGTGAGGTAAAGGGACTGCAAAGGAGCTCTGGGCAGGGTTAACAGAGGGATGAGATCAGAGGGCCCAGCCTGTGGGATTTGCCACCTAGTAAGGACTCTGCTTCCAAAGGGGAATGGGAAGCCTTTTAAAGCAAAAGTGACCAACAGAATCTCTGTGGCTAAGAGCAGGGAACAGAGGTGAGGGTAGAAGCAAGGAAGTCAATTAAGAAGCCACAGCTAGAGTCTCGGTAAGACATGGGTGCTGCTTGGATCATGGTACTACCAGTTGTACAATGAGAAACCATCGATTTGTGGAATATTTTGAAACTATTACGTTTTGCTCATGCAACGCAGAGACTAGGGCTTTTGAATTAAATAAGCCTGTAGTCAAATCTCGTATCTCCCATCTATACGCTGTGGGACCTTGGGAAATTAAGTGTTTAAATTGCTCTAAGTCTCAGTTTCTCCCTGTATTTAATGAAAGCAACACCACCTATACTGTAAGTAGAATTATTATACAGGAGCATAGATTATAAATCCAGGTGGTACTATTTTGTTGTTGTTGTTCTCTTTTATCTTTGGCTAGCCTAAATACCCTTAACTCAAAACAAAATAATATTCCTGTTAGGGAAGTATCAGGAGAATTTTCATGTGCTCCTAAAGTCTCCCTTAGTCGTTGACTTTCATTACACTTTTCTCCAGTGAGCATAGCTGCTGTTTTTAAGATTGGGCTACTGCAGTTCTAATCTTAATAGAATCAGCAAACCAATATCCATGTTCCTTATCAGAGAGGTGGGCAGAAATAGTAAATGAAAAACAGAATCCTGGGGCTAAGAATTTCTGATAATGCAAGGAAAATATCTAGACACAGTATAGTTCATTTTAAATACTCCTAGTTTTATATTCAACAAAATGGTTAGTCATTATTATCTGGGACTGGATTTTAAAGCTAAGAGTTCTTTGCTTGTTCAATAATTGGTTACACCAATATTTGTTACTTAGGTTAACATATGCCCCAAATCATCTGACCTTGACTCTAGTAGAGAGTGAAACAACTCAGCCTCAACAATCAAATAGAAAATCAGTCTTCTGCCTTGGCTGGCATACCCACCAGGAGGTACACACACTCAATTTTGGTTTCTTCTACTCCCCAATCCCAGACAACCCAATGCCACATTTACATGGTTTTAGTGATGGTTTTGATGAAAAATGTCCTCTAAAAGGTTCATGGGTTGAGAGGTGGGGCTTTTGGAAAGTGATCAGACAATGAGGGCAATATATTCATCAGTGATTCATCAGCTCATAGCTGAATGTGCTAAGAGGAAGAAAGTCGGCCTCTGAAAGGTTTATCTGATCCCCAGCCTCTTCCTCTCTGTTTCTAAATCTCCCCTGCTCTTCCTATTCTCTCTGCTTCCTCTATGCCATGAGGTGGGCAGCTTTTCTCCCACTCCCTTCTACCATGTTTCTGCCACACAGCCAGCTGACCACAGACTGAAACTTCTGAAACTGTTGAAAATAAGCCTTTTCTCCTTTAAGTTATATGTGTCAGGTATTTGATCAGAGTAATGAAAAGCTGACCAATATAGTTTCTGCTCTAAACACCTGAAATTATTTTGCAAGCCTCAGTTCTGTTTAAAATAAATTTTAAAGACCATTCTGAGAACAATGGCATCTAGTATATTAAACACATATGCTTACATGTTAACATGATTTCCCCTAAAATTGCATTTCTCCAACATTGTTCTAGATACACATCCTGGGTTTTTACATTTAAAAGTCCTATCATGTGTCTTATCCCTTCCCTCACTACAACCCTCCTCTTTCCTAGATATTCACAATGGATACTAATATTTTAAAGGCACCGAGAAGGTCCGTGATAAAGACCACTTTATCATGCTGAACATATTTCCCAAACTTACTAGAAACAAAGAAACTTTTCTTGTCCGTAACACCTAACATCCAGCAATGTCACTTGAGATAACTGTACTAATGTGTTGAAAACAATGTCCAAAATGTAAGTAAGACCTCAGGAAATGACATGTGTGAGGCATTTTATAGTTTACAAAGTACTTCTGATGCACTGTCACAATGGAATATCCTCGATAGAAATATGAGATGTGAACAAAATATATGGTAAATGTTTAAATTTTTAAGAAATGTATCATAGTAAGACATATTGTCATTAATCTCCCTCACATACTCCTGCTCACTTCAAACACACTCATTCCATCATTCTTGCCACTTTCCGAAGCAGTTATGGAAGCCTTCTTTCGTGAGTGTCTTTGAAAGGCATGATAAAAAAATGAGGTGAATACTGCCACAGCACGCCATCCCGAGGCAGGCTCGCAACGTGCGGCCTCATCCACCTTATTCACTGGATCTGGCACCATCCAGCTTCTGGCTCTTCCCCAAAGGCACATGAAAGGTAAACATTTTAACTCAATGCCAGTCTTTAAGACAGCTAACACTGATTACACACAAGAGGACTTTTCCAGACTGCTTCAGGAAGTGGTAAGAGTGATGAGATGCAGTGTGACTGGACCCGGTCCTCCCACCAAGGGACCCGTTCCGGGTACTTTGGAAATCAGAGGGTCCTTACACAAAACTCCAAACTGTTCCTTTTACTCATGGGGGAAGAAAGGCAGGTTTGAGTTCAGGAAATTTACCTTGAAGACACAGAAATTAGAAGATTGGATTAATGATAGATTTTTTAGCTTCAAGGAAATTCATAATTTCAAATTGAGAAATATCAAAAGAATTAAGTCCAACTGTACATAAAAAAGGAAGCCTGATATAAAAGTTGCTTACTTAAGATAGAAGTCTGCACACAGAATCGGAGGCTTAAATGAGTCACCCTAAAGCTATGACAACCCCAAGGCCATTTGAGATCAGGATCCTTCCATCTTTATGATCACCTCAGGGTTCAAAGTAGCAGATGGGATGCTAACCATCAAGTCCTTATCCCCCATAGAATAAAAGGAAGATGGAATAAGCAAAATAGGTCTAAACTCTCAGGAGAATAACAAAGTTCCTTTGAGGCTGTCCCTTTGTTTTAGCTCAGGCTTCTGTAACAATGATATAGCCAATTAACAACATTTATTTCTCACAGTTCTGGAAGCTAAGACATCCAAGGTAAAGGTACTGACAGATTCAGTACTGGGAGAAAGCCCACTGCCTCCCTCCCAGATGGCTGGTTGATCTGACCACCTTCCTGAATCTCTGCTACCAAACAGCATCTTATAGATAGAGGATCAGGCTTTTCAGCACATGAATTCTAGGAGGTCACAAACATTCAGCACATGGCACAGCCCATCACCTCTTATTGACCACTACCTGAGGACACAGGAACACATGAGCTCTTCTGAGTACACTGCATCCCAAATGAAAAAATAAAGCTCTAACTAAGGAAGAAGGGGAGACTGGATATTCGGTAGTCTATGATTAATCTCTGCCACTGGGAAAGAGCAGATGCTAGAATACTACCATCTGGGCTGTACTTGCTTATTATGTGCAAGGCCCTCTAGGATACAACCCCAGAAAACATACACAGAATCCTATTACCCAGAATTTTTCAAATTTACTCACTGATAAGATTAACCTGCACAGGGTGGTGAAGGTGTGAGAAGGGAGATCTTCAGGGGCCACCAGAACTTCTGAACCAGGATCTTCAGGGAAAGCACCTTGGGAGTCCTCATCTTAACAAGTCCCTTAGATTCTCATCATCAAGCAAATGTGGGAAGCACAAATTAAATCTTCTACCCACTTCATGATAGTCCCCCTTAGCAAACTGCTAAGCCTTCTGGCCAGAAGACAGGCATTAAAGTTCTTCCCTAATCCCCTATATTAAGACTTGCTTTGTCTCTGATGAGCACTGTCTATCTGCAGGTGTCTACACCACAGCAAGAGACCATGCAAGGTTCACTATGAAGGAGTTACAAAGTAATTATCAATCAGCAACCAAATGCTGTAACCAACCAGCTCTATCATATGAACAAAGTGTCTAGGAAGTTAGACAACATCATCCTTTTTCTGCACAGAAAGTCTTAGGGTGAGTGTTCACTAATACTGCATCCTACTTTACCAAATGGGACATAAAGTTTTGATAAGCACCAGGGTGGGTGTATGTCACATCTCTTGGGTTCCCACACTCAACATAAGAGAGTCCTGTTAACACTGCTTGAAGTCGGTTGACTGCCTAATTTACCTTGGGGGTGCTTAGGCTTCTCTTTCAGAATAAAACCTACAGACTGGCACATACTTTAGTACTCAATGATTTCCTACCCATTACAAAGGTTTTCTCCTCCAACCAAACGTATCCAGGACCACATGAGCTACTTGTGCTCCGCCATCCTTCCATGTCTAACCAATGCTGACTCATGGAAGAACTTGTTGGGATAATGAACTCCAGGACTGATGGAAGGTTCTGATTTTATTTGTTATCTATCACAAGTGTATACTGAGAAAACGTAGTGAGGAGCTTATGTACTGATAAGTTTAAACTAGCTTATCTCTTCATGACCTTTTGCACAGAGCAAATGATTCCTACTTATGTCTCGTGTGAGGAATTATATCCCCTGAATATAATGAATAAAAAGAATGAAATAAACAAATAAAAAGGCATTCCCTGTATGCACTGAAGGATTGAATTATGTCCGTCACAAACATGCTGAAATTTTAATCCCCTCTCCAGTACCTCAGAGGTCTTATTTTGAAAGAGACATTACAGAGGTACCCATGTTAAAATGAGGTAATTAGGGCACCACAGTCCAATATGACTAATGTTCTCATAAAAAGGGGGAATCTGGACACAGAAACACATTCATATGGAGGCAAGATGACAATGTGAAGATTGGAACAATGTGTCTGTAAACCAGGAATATCAAAGATTACAAGCAGAGTGTCAGAAAGTCGGAAGAAGGAAGGCTCCTTCCCACACAGGGAGCATGGTCTAGCTCTTACCTTAATTTCAGACTTCTAACTTCTAAACGGGGAGACAATGCATTTCAGTTGTTCTGAGCCACCAATCCATGGTACTTTGTTATGGTGGCTCTAGCAACTGAATGCAACTAATTAACATGGAAAGTGGAGGGTATATTCCCTCACCAAGGTCAAAGTCGATATTTCTGGACTAAGACTAAAGCTATTTGCATGTATAAAGTCAGACGAAGAACAAAGAAACTGCATCTGAAATCAGGTCTAAAATCACATTTGTTTGCTCCAGGAAGGCTTTCTCATTTGTCATCAATGAGGGTGGGAATGAAAAATTTATTCTGATGCCCCTCAGGTCAATGATCCCTACAATTTTGCACCCTTACGACTACCTCTGACAGCTCCTCGTCCTAGATCAAGAGTTCTAAACTTGTTCTTCTGCCAAGGACACCCTCTCAAATCTCTGAAGGAGCTTTTGTTTTGTGCTACTGGGAACTGAAGGCAGGACCTTCACATTGAGCCACATCCACTAAGTTGTCCAGGACAGACTCGAATTTGGGATCCTCCTGCCTCAGCCTACCAGAATGCTGGGATTACAGGCATGTGCAAACATGCTAGTTCCAATGAGCCTTAAAAATACCAGACCAGGATCTTCACAGAAAATTTTGTTTCAGTTATATGGAAGGAGGGTGAGGAGCAGAAATAACTTAGTTCCTCAGATGGTATTAATGTGCAGTAGAGTGTGTAAAAGCACTTGATATTATATAGGTAAAGTTTTTGCACACATAAGAGTGATAAAAACTCTTAAAAACTCCAAAATATTGGAGAAATTAGAAATTCTATGCAAAATTGACACAGACTTTGAAGGACAACTTTAGAAAGTAAATTTCTAAATAACCCCATATCATTGTTTTATTGGCAATATTTTAATTAAATGGCTACTGGGTATCTACTTTTATCTGCAACATAATGTCTCTTACAGGCAATCCTCCACCCAACAGTTTTAATAGAAAGTAAAATTGTATCATAATTAAAAAAAAAAACTATTGACATTTTCACTGCTGCAACTTGGCAAAATAGCCAAATATTTAAATCCAAAGCGATCTGCAACCTATGAAAAATGCTCTACATAAATTGAAGGAAAGAGGGACTTTTCTCTGTTCCATTTTGGTGAAAAGGGCAGGTTAGTGAAATGACAACTATTTAACAACTGACATAATTATACTGTTTAATCTTTATAGATTTTTTGAAAACATTTAAGTTTCTTCATGCACAGCACTTGTATTACTTCAAAACCAATTACTTTGGAACCAAAAAAAAAAAAAAAAATGTGGTTCCAAAAACTACATTAGATTATCCTGAATTATATACAGAAAAAACCCAGAAGCTAAGCTTTTGTACTTCCATATATCTTGACAGGACCTTGCCTTATTCTACTCCAGAAATAAAGCAGTCATTAAATACATATATAAAAATTACAAATATTTTTTTCTTTTTTTTTCCTCCCCTTCTCCCATATCAACCTCTTTTTGCCATCTTTGTCTAAGTTTTTGCTTTTCCCTTGGCAAGAGTTAGGGGTTCCCTCAGTAGGAGAGTATGTACCTGGCATTTGTAAGGCTTGGGGATTGATTCCCAGTACTGCAAGAGAAGAGAACAGGGGAGGGAGGAGCAGGGAGGAGAGGGGAGGAGCGGAGAGAGGAGAGGCATGCGCAGTGGCACATAAGTCCATTGCTGAGAGAAACTGAGGCAGGAGGATCATAGGTTCAAGACCTTGTCTTAAATTAAATTAACTTAAATAAAATTAAAAGGGCTGGGTTGTAGTTCAGTGATAGGTGCCCTGGGGTTCAAACCCTAACACTTCAAGAAAAATCATAAAACAAAACCCTAGAGAGGTCAGAGACTCGGAGATTTCCTGTCTACAGTTCTGCTTTGTGCTGAAGGAAATGTGAAAAAAAGACCTGCATATTTCAAAGGAAGGTTATTATAATCACAACTTACAGTAAGGATCAGATGCTTTTCTCCCCTTCTTAATTACTAGTGATTATAAGAAGTCACAGAATAGAGGAAGAAGTTCAGTTTGACTAGGTACTGGTAGCGCCCTAAACAGACTTCAGTTAAAATGCATATTTTTCTAACAGATGCCTGTATGACTGTGCACAATTCCCATAAAAATAAATATAAATACAGTGCTTTCATACTCTCTTACAGAAGCAATTACCATTGAACACAAAGATGGACAGGAGCTGAGGGGTCAGGAAATACAGAATTTTAAAGCTTAACAAGACTTTAGAGGACATCTTAATTCACCCAGGTGGAAATTCAGGGAGTCAAAGTGAGTTGCAGGCATCACACACAAGTAATTGGCAAAGCTAAGATCAGGAAATAGAGCCCGCTGTTCTGCCCAGAGTATCAGGGGCCAAGTTCTGACTTGTTTAAAAAAAAGTAACAGCGACAGGTAGAGCTGATCTCTGCCTCTCTGACCAAATGTTTTACATATTTATCATCTCTTACAATGCTGTAATTGATGCAGGGTGGAAGGTGAGAGATGGATGTTGCAAAGGGATTGACTGAGTCCCTAACTCTTGTTAAGGAAGAAGAAAAACTTTTCTGGAGTGAAAAACAATCCATAGTACAAAGTTCACAGTTAAAGAACCATATATGGCACCACAGAGGGGTCATATGCACCAGAGATAGCCTGGCATTTCAAGCAGAGAAAAACACTCCTACAATAATTAAAGAAGCTAGCAACATAGTAAACTATACAGATCAGGAATAAAAAATACCTATATGCTACAGCATAAATCACATAATAGGCCCAACACCAATGATTTGGAGTACTGATACGAAAATTTCTTCCACAAGTCTCTAACTCTACAGGTCAGGTGTCACTTTTAAAATACCAATGACAATGGGTATGTAACTCAGTGGTAGACAATGGGTATGTAACTTAGTATGTGCAAGGCCTTGGATTCAATACCTAGTATCCCCCGCAAAAAATCATTGTTAAGTGCGTGTAAATACCATCTCCAAATCCATTGCTCAGCCTAGATATTCCGAATACTCACCCTCCAAATAGGAAGGAAAAGATAAAGGCAGAAAACAATCTTTAAGTGATATTATACTTATGTTTACCTTATAAAAATATTCATTGTATTTAGATTAAATGGGCAACATTTCATAATGGAACGACATTCACATTCCATTGGTCATATAAAGCCAAAGCTGCTAAAAGTAGGTGATTTAACATTTCAAGGAAAATTGAATTATGGAAAGGTCAAGTCTCTTGAAAAGTATATTAGGAAGCATTACAAAAATAAGGAAGTGGTTATAAATTTGAGTTCCAAGAATGGCAACTCCCTTGTATGGACAGAAGAAACCACTGGGGCAAAACAATTACATTCCTATGCTGTTTGAAAAGTATATTAGGAAGCATTACAAAAATAAGGAAGTGGTTATAAATTTGAGTTCCAAGAAGGCAACTCCCTTGTATGGACAGAAGAAACCACTGGGGCAAAACAATTACATTCCTATGCTAGAAGAGCACTTAACAGAAACAAAAACAAACAAAACATATAAAAGGCAAAATCACAGCATTAAAACATGCATTTTGTTAAGTGTTGTTGAGATCTTTTACATGGAAATTGGTGGTATTAAACCAGCAGTTTCATAGAACAGATAGAAAACAATAGATCACTTATTCAGTACAGAGGTTGTTTGCAAACACCAGAGGAGAAAAGGAAAGTGGCTATAAATCTGTCCCTCCAGTGCACATGCAAGTGGACTGGTGGCTCCAAAGAGCAGTGTGAAAATTCACACCTCCCTGTACTAAAGGGAAGAGCTAAGGCTATGTGACCAGGACCCCTTTACTTACAAGGTTTGCTTTTCCAATTTTTTTGTTTTTCTCTTAGGGATCTAACAGCACTGTAGAAGAGAAATACAATGTAAGCCATGGTTTATATTTTGATATTCAATTTTAAAACATCTAAGTGTAAAAGTATGAAGTATAAAAAGACAGTAATTGAAGTAAACGGAATTTGAGTTTTACCAACTAAACTCCTAAGTAACACATCTAGGTCTGCGCACAAAATAATGCCTAGCCATTCAAGTGTGGAGTTATTCTTTATTCTTTGGTGGAGTTTTAAAAAAACAACTAGGACTAAGTATATCAATGCAAGTGTTCATCTGTACAGCTATCCATTTAAACCTCTCCTCATTGAAAGTAACATCAACTATAGCAACTCTTCACTAGCCAACCTTCTCTTATTGGACACGGAAAGAATCTCTTGGGAGTGGATCCTAGCAAGCAGTAATTTTAAAAGCTCTTTTAGTACGTATTGCAATATAGTGTGAGGGGTGGCAATTATTGAGCCAGAATGGACTCAAAACTTCATTGAAGCCAAATTACCTATGGGGGTGTGGGGGGTGATCACAGATTAGTGGGTCTTACTCCCAAAGTTCCTGTAGGTAGATCTTGAGTGGAGCCCAAGAGTTAGCATTTTTCTAAGAAGCTCCCCAAGTGTGCTGACATTCACAATGGAGGCCTCACACTTGGAGAACCACTGACCTAGAAGAAAGATGGATGCACTCAACTGAAATAAAGAAAAAAGCTACCACAGGTTCTCAGTGAAACCTGTTTATTAGTGCAATTTACTAGAATTGCATCTACACCAGTCTCCATGCACTCAGAAGATGATAACTGATTGAATCTGAAGAATGTGCTGGATGCCTTTAGGTTGTAGAGTTCTCTTTTTGGCTTAAAAACTGAGACACTTAGACGTAGGCCCCAGAGAGTTGATTTCCCATGAAGTCAGTGAATCTTAAATTCCTTCCAAAGCCTAGCAATGTATTCATACAGTATATGATCGATACACAGATCATATGTAATATATACTATATGATATATAATTTGAAATTTGTCATATATAGGTAAAATTTGAAAATAAAAAATATATAAAATGTGAGAAATTTTTTTTTTCCAGATAAAGTACTCCAATATACATTTTCATAAACCTTAGATCTGCTCGGGAAGACCTCTTAATCCTGTTTAAGTGTTTGAAGATTGTTTTCTAGAAAGTGAAAAGCATTAAAACTTTCTAAACATCATAAATATGAAAATCATGTTTAGAATTTGCCTTGATTGCTTAATAAAGGATTTACCTTTTAATAATTAATATAGGAAGCAGCTTTCTTTGGTAGATTTCTGCAACATTTTAAATGGCTATGCAATATATGCCTAAAATATACTCAACCACTTTTTTTACTTTCATAAGTAGTTTCTATGTTTTATGTATTTAAAAGTTATCACCATAGTAAATATCCTTAAAGAGAGATATTTATGCACATCCTTTCTTAGTATCTTCTAAGAAGAGTTGGTATGTGTCATGCATTTGTTTTATATTTGCTGTATTATTTAATACATAATTTTATAATTTGAATTTCCCTCTACTTAACTTATCACATGCACTTTCTCAGTTCCTGCATAATTTTTGAGTTTAACATTTTTAATGACTATAGACCATTCCTCTATATGAATATAACAAGTAGCCTATATTTTCAACATTTAGGTTACTCAATTTTTCATTAATATAAATAAAACTGCAATAAACTCTTCCCTTTTTTAACATTATGTCCTAAATACAGCTTTCCTTAAGTGTGTCAAGAATGATAGCAGTGCCAGATGGGTGTCGTGGTACACATCTGTAATCCCAGCACTTGGGAGGCTGAGGCAGGAGGACTGCCATGAGTTTAAGGCTAGCCTGGGCTGCATAGAGGGTTCAAGGTCAGCCTAAACCAAATGATGAGACCCTGAATCAAAAAATTATAACAATGTCCAACTCAAAAGTGCTATTTATAAAACAGGTTTGTGGAGGAAAAACAGTGTTATCAGTGTGAACAAGGTTCACAAAAGGCTTAATGTATCAGACCTTGAAGATAGGGAACAGTCACCATGTTCAACCATAGAAACCTGTCTGGAAGGCTTTGTGGACTGTTCTGGAAAATCTCTTCTCCAGGAAAAGCAAGCTATCCTGAATCTTTTTGAAAAACTGTGGCTAAATGACTCCCAAATGTGCAAGAATTGAATAATAATAACTATTTTTTTCCAATGAAGCTGGTAAGAGCCACCTCATCAAAACCAGCACCTAAGTATTGTTTTGTTTTGTTTCTGGTAATGCATGGCAGTATCCTGAATCAGTGAGTCAAGCTCTCTCCCAACCAGTGAGACACACATGCCAGACAATAAATTGGGTCTAAATTTAGGCAATTTTCTACCCAAGGAACAGTGCGTATTGAATTAGCTCACTACAAGGTCTAAGTTCAAAACTGTGGTCTCTTTAGTATAGTTCTTCAACCACTTGCACTAATGAACTACAGGTACAAATATCTTCAGTTTAGGTACAAAACAAATACATTGGCATTTCACATTTGTGGGTTCCCCATTCATGGATTCAATCCACAGCAAACTGAAAATATTGAGGGAAAAATGTGTCTATACTGAACACATATAAACATTTCCCCGTTATGATTTCCTAGACAATACAGTAAAACAACTAATTACACAGCATTTACATTATTTTAGATAAGTAGAGATTATCTAAAATATAAAAGAGGACATACATAGGGTCTATGCAAAGACTATATGATTTTGTATGAGGAACTCGAGCATCCACAAATGTAGGCATCCATGGGGGTACTGGAACCAATTTTCCATGCATAGTGAAGGACAACTACACATGGCTGTGTTGTAAGTAAAAAGTCAGGCCTCTAATGATGCTAGCTATGTTACACGGCACATTCAAATGTGGCCAAGAGGAGGGTACTGGGACCACATTTAAGGAAACACAACCAGAAAATAACACTGACCTGTTGTTTCTGTCCACCTGGGGAGAGTTGTAACTGTGGATGAGACAGGTGTTGCAAGGATCAGGTGATGGTGATGAACAATTAGTATTTTCATTTTACATCTTGTCTTCATTCATCCAGTACAGTGACTGGTGCAGGAGCTTGGCCAGATGCCACAGGCAGAGCTGAGTCTATGGTCCCATACTGCCTGATGTGCCCAGGACTGCCACCTGACACCTTAATCCACATTAAGGGAAGGCGAGTGTGGCTTTCAAATGAACATGAAGAGGCAGGAATCTAAAGGAACAGACTCCCATGACTAGTGGATTTACTGAACACTAAGTCCAAAGTTTACAAAACAGTCCTTGGTTTTCAACTATTCCCCAGGCAGAGCTAATTCCCTAAGGCCTGAACCCAGTGCCAGAAATCACCACCCAGGGGAAGCTGTACCTTAGACCTTTCCAAGGCTAAATCTACACCTTGTTATTTTAAAAACAGAAAGCAAGCACCTACATTCCTTAAGTTTCAGGTCCTCTCTTTGCCTTACCTCCTTCCCAAACAGGTCTAGCCACTTTGATTTCCATATTCTCAACCCCACTCTTATCTCTGGCACCAAAGGCTTTCAGAATGATAATTCTGGGCCCGGCTGGTAGGTTTCACTGCAGCATGTTTTGGTCAAAGTTTACCCATGATTATCATCTTTCAGTTGGCACTGGCAACTGCAATGAGGAATTTGAAATTCAACTCCAGAACTTTATTCAGTTAGCTAGAATCATCATATTTTGTATCTCCTGATGGCAAACACCTATATGAACCATAGCAGTTGTGGTGGAACCAAAACTCCTACAGCCAGAGTCCCCAGGAACAAATCCTAATTCCTACTCGACCTTCATGATTTGGATAAATATTACAGGTTGATTTTTCATTTCCTCTAAAATTCAGGTGTTGAAGGCTTCCCCAGCATCTCAGAATATAAACAGGGTCCGTGAAGATGTAATTAGTCAATAATAAGCATGAACATGTGTCCATATAAAAGGCGAAATTCAGACACAGACACACATATAGGAGAACCTCCACATAAAGATAAAGGCCAGGTTAAGGCTGAAGTTCCTATAAGCTAAGGAATCCCAAAGACTGATGACAAACCACCAGAAGCTAGGAGAGATATCTAGATTCTCCTTCACAGCCTCTGAAACAACCTACCCACTGGTACCTCAGTCGGGTCTTCATCTTCCAGTACTGTGAGGGATTAAATTTCTATGGATAAAGCCACTCTTCTCAATTTGTGGTACTTTATAACAGCAGCACTAGCAAAGAAACACAGTGAGTTATTATGCTACAGTTTCTTCATCTGGAAAATGGAGGTGAGCATAGTTCTTCTCTAAGAGAGAGGGATAAAAATACTTCAAAATGAAGTTGCTAGAATAATGCCTGTCAGATTAGTGTTTTTTAGTATTAAACAACTGTCCTTTAAACATTCTCTTTTAATCAAATAGATTGTCACGTTTTCTGGTTTCCTAATGTTTGTTCCTACTAAATTGCTTATTGAAATGCAAGTGCAAAAATAAGCCATGTCAGATTTCCCAGGAGTTGAGGGGCACTGGCCTTGATTGGCTGGACGAGAGCAGGGTGTGGCCACATAATTAGAGACCTTCCTTTGCTATCAACAGGAATCTAGGTTCCCTCCCTACTCTTCACCTCACACCCACTCAAATCCCATCCTTTCCTTCCCACAGCAGCCACCACCCTAGCCTTGGCCCAAGGCCTGGCCCTTTTCTCCAGTTACAGTCTCTAAAAACCCCTAAATCATCCAGCTGCCAAAATATAATCATCTTGAAACCTCATCTTCAGTTTTACTCATCCCACCCCACCCTGGGTTTTCAACACTGCACAGAGAAGCCCAGGCCACCCATGGAACTTATGTTCCTATTACTTGTCTATCCACACCTTCCTCTTCATTACAGATCCCTACTCCTTATTTAAAAAAAAAAAAAATCCTGCATTATTCATTTATTCATTCATTGAGACAGGCTCTTGCTAAGTGGATAAACTGCCCAGGCTAAGCTCGAACTTACATTCCTCCTGTCTCAGCCCTCCACAGTTCTGGGTTACTGGTGTGCACCACCACACCCTGCTCCTACCTCTATTCTTGAGGATCCCCCCATCAGTACTGGTTTACTTTACTAAACATAACCTGCTCAGCCATGATGGCCCACTTCCAAGCTCACCTCTCCAATGAAGCCAGCCCTAAACTCACATGGAGTTGACTGTCCATGAACCAGTGTTCATTTTGAATGGTACAGGCCTTGCACTGCTCGAGTATTTCATGAATATCATCAGTCACATTAGCTCAAGCAAGCAGTAAATTTTTAGAGACTGTTCAACACACACTACAGGGATCCCAAAAATGCCAGGCATGTCACTAAGCAGCAGTAGCTATTATTTACGGAGAATTTACTGTCAGATTTTATCCTAAGCCTCTTGGTGATGCTTTAAGGGAGGTACTGGTATCACCCTGAGTTATAGGTGAGAAAGTCAAACATCGTAACTTACTCACATAGATATTAAGGGATAAGACTGGGACAAGTTAGAAAAAGGGGCTGAGAAAGAGTACAGTGGGTGAGCTGGAAACAAGATGGTCTAGGGTGGCAGTGTTTCTCAGTGGTTAGAGCACTTGCTCAGGTTAGTGTGCACAATGCCCTGGGTTTGGTCCCCAGCACGACAAAACAAACAACATACACACACACACACACACACACACACACACATATATGTGTGTGTACACACATGCATATTCATATATATTACATTGACATAAAAAATCTATCTCTGAGAGTGCAGATTTTCAGATGCTCAGTGTTTATTAATGACTTAAACTAGAATTAAATGAGCATGCCTATCAAATTTGTGGATGATTAGGATAATTAGGATAAGAACTAGAATTTAAAATGATGCGAAAACTAAAAAAAAAAAAAATTTATCTAACAAAACAGAATTTTAGCAAATTTAACCAACAGAGTAAAATTTAAGTGGCTTAAACACAGTGTCCTGCATTTGGGTTAAAGAACCTGACAGCATGAGTACATAAAGAGAAAACCCACGGCTTTGCAAGCAACAAATGAGAACAAAAGAATTAACCATAAATTCAGCAAGAACAAGAAGGCAGTACGGCTCCCCATAAAGCTAATATGATCTTAGTTTTATGTCAGTAAACATACATATCTAGGAAGTAGCACTCCTCTTTTTTTTTTTTTTTTGGTACCGGGGATTGAACTCAGGTCCTTGGACTTGTGAGGCAGACAGCAGAACCACTGAGCTAAATCCCTGGCCCTACTCCTCTATTTTTAATGTTATTCTGGAACAGATCTAAAGTTCTGCTCAGAATTCTGAGCCCTACAATTTAAGAATCAAATTGTCATTTATAGTCAGATTAAATTAATCGATGTAATTAAGAATCCTTAGGTTCACAATTTTGTAAATTACTTGCTGACTAAATACATAGACTCAAGGTGACCTAAACTGAAATGTATAATATATAATTTTATGCTGACAGCATTCCCCAGCTTGTCAATGAAGGTGTGAGATCAGATTATAACTCCTATCTCTGTAGGCACCCCAAAATTATGACTGTAAAATGGTACTTAAAACAGAACCTTGTTAATCTCATATCTTATCAGATCAGGTCACTCAGTGTGTTAGGAGACAAGAGGAAAAGCCTGACTGATTACCTAATGTCACCAACTGATAACAATTTCCATTCCTAACAAAAAAGGCATTCAATTTCACTTAAAACAGCACACTATGAAAGGCCTCCACCAAGAGAATAATGGGCATTAGCCATCTTGTGAGTAATCAAAACTATAAGAAGTCACAAAAGTTTTAGGACATTTGGGCACATGTAAGTCTCAAATGAGATTATGGAAATGGCCAATGGCTGAGTTAATGGACTCCCATGTCTGTTTTCCTTTGCCCTTTGAGGATCAGCTAGTATCCTCTGGCTGCCACTTAGAGAATACATTTCCCACCTTCCTTGCAGCTAAACAGAAGCATATGACCAAGCTCCAAGCAGTTTCATATAAGAACAATGATCTGTGCCCCTTCTGTGCACATTCTCTAAAAAGGAAAATGCTTTTTACTTCTATTCTCCCTCTTCTGGTTTCTTAAAACTTAAATGTTGACCATGAAACTTGAGTAACCTAGAGCAGTGCCATCCCACAGAATTGTAAGATTTATATCATTTTAAAGTTTCTGATAACTATATTTTAGAAAGTAAATAGAAACAGGTAAAGTGAATTTTACTAGGTTTTTTAATACTGCATGCCCAAAATATTAGCACCAAAATTTATAATTATTTAAAAATCATATAAAATCTTCTCAATATATTTTACATTCTTTTTAGGAGGGATCAAAGTTTTTGAAATCTGGCATACCACATATCAATTTGGATTAGGCACATTTCAAACGTTACAGAGCCCATACGACCCATATGACCAGTGGCTACCGCATGCAGCCATAGAAAGAACAGAAGGACATCACAGAAAAACTTGAGTCCCTGGAGGAATCTATGCCGTGAAGCTGCCCTTAGGGTCCTTCAACTGCTTGAAACTTTTCCTTCAGAAGAAAACAACATCTATATTGTCTCAGCCACTGTCTTTCTTGGTATTTTGTTATACAGTAATAACCTAATCTATCACCAATCAGTATATCTGTTGGGATCTCACAGGACTCTAGACTTCTCATTTAAGAAGCAACCCTTCAAATAATGACAGAACCATCAGTGAACCATGACTGAACTTTTCATCAAAAATCTCTCCAAAAACTGACCAAATCTAAAAATTGCCCTAAAAATGACCTCCACATTGAGAAATATATTTCAAAATAAACATATCCAAGGACAGCGTGTGGTTTCTTAAGACTTTTTCTTGTTCTTTTATTATAAATTTCTAAAATTTTCCAGCAATCCAATCCACCTGGGCAGTCCCAGGAAAAGCAGAGAGTTAGAAACCATCAGATCATTAGTCCTCCTAAAAATATGAAGAACAAACTCCTTTCAGACAGTGCTTCTTGAGAAAGTGAAAGCATTTTCATTAATGCAATGGAAAGCACATTAACAAATAATCAAGTTGATCGAGCACATTACCTTTCCTTTTTTGAAATAAGGAAGTAGAGGGCTGGAGATATAGCTCAGTGGTGGAGCCCTTGCCTAGCATGTATGACACCATGGGTGGAAGGAAGGAAGCAAAGAGAAAAAGAAAGAGAGAGAGAGAGAGAGAGAGAGAGAGAGAGAGAGAGAGAGATTTGAGAGAGAGAGAGAGAGAGAGAAGAGGAAAGAAAGGAAAAGAAAGGAAAGGAAAGAGAGAGAGTGGGAGGGGGAGGGGGAGGGAGAGGAGACAGGAAGAGAGAAGAAGAGAGGGCAGGAGAGATGGAGGGAGGAGGGAAGGAAGGAAGGAAGGAGGCAGTAGGGACTCAAGCAAAAGCAAAACCAAGTCTAGACATACTGGGCCTCTGGCTAATGCTTCCCCTATCATCATATTAGTGAAAATAACCACCTTGATACAGCAAAGACATCTGGGTAGGAGCTGAACTAAAAATTTTCACAAGATGATTCAGAAGTTACACAAAGAATTTGTCAAGCAAAACATGTAAGTCAGTAATAGCCTTCATTCAAAATGACTAGCTAACTGAGAATAAAGAGATAAAAGACAATGACCCAGATGACTCATTGTGTATAGACTATCAGATCTCCCCAAGTTTCAAAGGGGCCATGATTTCACATCAGTCTCCAGCGATACAATACGAATGGTATCATGTTTAAAGAAGAAGTATGTAAAGAAAGAAAGAAAGAAGTATGGACCAGGGTAACTGGATTGAAGCTGTCTTCCATGTAGCCAGCCACAGGGCTCCATTTAGACACAGATGTCACCACGTCCCGTGGAAGAGCAGAAATAGCATCTAATCTTTCTCCCTTCAGGAGTGAATGTGAAACGCATGACTCTCAAACAACCAAGATTTCCCCAGACTTTCCCCTGTGCTGCCTTTTTGAGCTGTGTTGTTACAGACAGCCTTGGATTTCATCAAAGCCTAAGAAACTATGGAACAGATCATGGTGTGAAGTTTGCAGTTTTAGAAAGTAGGAATGCTAATGCCATGTGTCCCCGATGAGTGCAGCGACTGTGCAAGATCTCATATCATGAAGAACCAAGGTCCCCAACTCTCTGCCATTTACCGCATATATAACTTTGGCTGAGTAAGTCACCTTCCCTCAACCTTCCTTTTTTTCTTCTGTAAAATGCTGCCACAATAGAGGTACTTACAGGATAGAGTCTTTTGACCATTAAATGACAAAGTACATAAAGGGCTTAGCACAGAGTCCGAGCATTTGATATATGAGGATTAGTATTATATCAACACATGTTCACTGTTGCTATTAATACCATGTATTAGGCAGTGGCTCCTGCTGAAAAATGTGATGTTCCCACCTTACAGTCTATGAGTGCATGTGGACAGGGGCTTCCGTAAAATTGCTCTTCACTGGAAAGGTGTGAAGGTGTGATATGTGTCAAAACTGTGTCCTCTCCAAAATCCCATGTTGAAGTACGAACCTGCTCCAACATCCTAATGTGACCTCGTTTAGATTTAAAAGTAGGGTTTTTACAAAAGTAATCAAGTTAAAATGAGATTAGAGTGGACTCTAACCAAAGATAACTTAGAAAGAGGGAAATGCAAAATACGTCCTTATAAAAGGAGACATTTAGACATAGACATTCACAGAAACATTGTCCCATGAAGATGAAGAAGAGGATTGAAATGATGCTTCTCTATGAGACAAAGATTGCCAGAAAATCCCTCAGAAGGTAGGAGAAAGGTGTGGACCTGTCAACACCTCCATCATGGTTCCTGCCTCCAGAGCTGTGAGGCAATAAATCCGTGGTATAGGCCACCCAGTTAGTGGTCCTTTGTTAAGGCCTCTCCAGCCAACTAACACAAGAGGAAATAAGGCAGCAAGCAGACTTCTCAATTAAAATGGGATGACAAGACCTGGAAAATATGCACCACGATACAAACCTGATTAATTTTCTCCACCCAATGGGGTCATTCCTCATATATTTTAAAATGATATCTATGAAAAAAATACAGAGGCTTAGCTTCACAATGAATTTGGCCAAGGCACCTTTGTTTACAGACTTCAACTTTAAATATTCCCTGTGTGTGTGTGTGTGTGCCTGTCTTTGTGCGTATATGCAAGTATCTGTGGTGGGGAGAGAGGTTTAGACATCTGTAAAAACTTATTATAAATGACTAAAACTCCTTGAAAAGAAATACCCTGGCAGAGATGTCAGTTGTCGACCTTCGTGAAAGCTATTATCTCAACAGGCAACAAATTCAAGCTCTTGACTGAGCAGGATGTGTCTGGTTCCTCAAGATTCACGGGGTGTGTGCATTTCCTTGGCTTAAGGCTCTGGTCCTTACTCATGGCCACATAAAGGTATACCATTAATTTAATCTTAAAATGGAGCTCACCATTTTAAATTGCCTGTTTTGATTTTTTTTAACGGCATGCCTGCTGCTTCCTTATTACAATGGAAAACATAATTGAGAACATTTCTTTCATAAAATTAAACACACACCCACAAAGTAAACTGTGAAGCCCTCCATCATATTGGAGTTGCATTTCTCAAGATTTGTTATAAAAATATTTCAATCCCATTCCCCACCCTTCAACCACCCCTCCCATTTCACACAAGGCACTAAAACTTGGCATTTGCATAGAAATTCCAGAAGCCTGAGCATTTTATTAGCAAAGGGAAATCCCAACCTCTTTGGCCTCATTTCTCATGATGACAGCTCATTTTTCCATGTGGAACCACATACAAGTTGCTGCAAATATTTAAATAGGTAAAGAAGCCACTTTCAAACTAAAGGAAAAGCATATAAAATAATGGCAGTTATTAAACATATAAATAATAACACTCTGTACTTGCTTTGTTAGCATAAAAGTCAGTCTAACCATTTCAAAAACTAGACTGAAATAACTACAGTGTTCTCACTGAAATACTCAGAGCCATGCTGGGAACTCTCCTGGCCTTGAAGGCTTACTGTTTTGCATTTTCAAGGGCAATTTTGAGACTGAGTCTACTACTGTGCTAAGCCCCCTCCCCCTATGCTTCCCAGGCCCACATATCCTCAAAGTCTGGGTGAAAATCCACCTCCATAAAGGCCCTCAAATTCTCCCATTCAGATTCATCCCTCTGAAAATCAAAAGCATTTAATACCAACCTTTACAATCTAACAAGCAGTTATATCCTCTTGAAAAACCCCTTTACTCCCTATAGTCTATTGGTATTTTGCCTTAGTTACTTCTTGCATGTGTTTATTTCCTCCTCCTGCCTAAATTTATCAGCTTTTCTGTGTGCATGTGGGGGTTGGGGGGTACTCAGGATTGAACACAGGGGCTTGCAACTGAGCTATATCCTACCCTAAGTTTGTTTGTTTATTTGAGATAAGGTTTCACTAAATCTCTAAATTGCCTAGGCTGGGCTCAAATTTGCCCAGAGAATGGTGGTAAATGTCTGTCTTGTTTTACTTTTTGCACTGTTGAGACACAATACCCATACCCACAAGTTAAAGGAGTAAAGGTTTATTTCAGCTCATAGTCTATGTAAGTTATAGTCCACAGTCCATCGGCTCCAAGACAGGGTAGCATGGCAGAGGGTCCTTGTAATGGATAAACAGTTCATGGCAGAGGAGGCAAGAGCAGCGATGCAGCAAGCAGCAGTAGCAAGCCTCCCTTTCCCTTTTATCCCATCAAAGCTATAAGGCTTTTGGGTGGTGCTACCCACACCATGGGTGGGGCTTCTGTCTTCAGTAAATACATTCAGTCACACCCAAAACTATGCTAATTCCAGTCAGTGGACTAATTTAGTATCACACATCCTTAATTCCAGTAACTCACATCCTAGATCCAGCCAGTTTCCATTTATGAGTGTTTGAGGCTTTGGGAGACACCCAGATGCAAGCCATAACAGCAGCAGCTGTACTCTCAGCAATTTAGGAGGCTTCTGAAGCAGGAGGACTGCAAGTCCAAACCCAGCCTGGACAATTTAGAAATTTCATAAGACTCTGTCTCACAAAAAAAAAAAAAAAAGCTGGGGACATAGCTCAATACGTAGGCCCTGGGTTCAATTCCTAGTACTGGTGGAGGCGGGAGGGGAATACCTTGCAGTTTTCCAGTATTGCCTCTCTAGTATCAAATCCAAGTGTGACAACTCCTTAAAATAAAGTAAATGTGAGTTGAAAAATGTCACCTACCGTAGAAGCTCCTAAATTCACATTAACCTCTAAGAATTATCTGTAGGGTCCCATGCATTTAGGGATCAAATGAACTAGGACAATGACATTAACTACACCCCACTGAATCATGTTCAGTCCCATACATAAACTTCCCCTGGACAAGTAGTCAGTCTAAGTCTAAGTCAAGCATTCCAGAAAGGATACTGAGTAAATTTCTCCCCATCTGATGGTCCTGGAGTAGCAGACTAACCTGAAGGCCATACACAGGGTGCACCTTAGGACCACTCTTCTCCCCTTTTTACTCCTGCGATTTGTTCTCAATGGCCACAAACTAATCTGGCTGCAGACCTCCCACACACAGACTGGCTGAAACCCGATCACCCCAGTGGGTCACCTGTCTTTTCTCTATGTAAGCATGAACCTGATCTGCCATCCTCTTTTGCCTACCCTCAGAAATACAAAGAATTCTTTCTTTTGCCTTCTCCTGCACACAAAGACAAGCAGGAAAACTGGAAGCCTGGTGCTGCTGTAGAATACTTGAGAAAGACCACTCGCTTTAGGTAGAGATTATCATTTGGCTCATGTAAGTGCATGTAATCATTTGTAAACTTGTCTTTCTTGCAACAAATATATACATGTGCATCTATATGTACTGAAACCTTCATGTGGAAAGACATACACTGAAAAGCAAGTTTCTCTTGCACTCTCTCCCTCAGCTCTCAGTTTCCCTCCTCAGTAGCAAGTATTACCAGATATTCTTCCCTCTGATCCTATAAACTTTTGAATACTATTTTATACTGTGGGTTTCTTAGTAGGAGAAGAGAGTAAATATATCCTGAACATCAATCCCTGGGATGTATGTCTGACATCCACGAGTGTATTTAACCTTCACCATAAACCTGTAAGGGTGATATTATTTCCTCCATTTTCAGATGGGGGGATAAAAAACAAGGTCAGAGGAACAAGAGACCTGTCAAGGTCACAAGCCTAAATCTCAGCTCTATGTCATTTTTTCAAGATTCTCCTTAGATGGCCCTGTTTCATAAAATAGTCTCCAACTTGAGCTCTTTTTTTCAGGAAACACAGTTTCTGGAATCCTTGGCAAAAAAAAAATCAAGTTCTACAATTTAAAGTCCTAAGAGCCCTGGCAGATTACTGCACTTCGCTATGACTCAGTTTCTTCATTTGCAAAATAAGCTTAATAATAAAACCTACCATATAAGGTCTGTAGTAAAAATATATCAGTGTCTCAAAAAAGGCTGGCATTGTATCTGACATATGGTAACTACTTCAAAATGATTTGCAGTTATTATCATTATTAGCATAAGGGTGGTTAACAAACTAGAATCTAAAATGGTTTTCTTTTTTGTTATTATTCCCTCCTTTTAGCAATACAACGATGTAGCTTGTGGAAGCAATTTGGGATGAATATGGGAATCGATGTGAATTTGTCTGGCTCTATCAGACCAATTCCTTTGCTCTCCTCCCTCAGGGCTCCTCCAACATTTCCTCTGTCTACCATGTCTGCTGCCAAATCCCAGAAGTTTTTACTAGTATTATTGCTGATTTTTTTCAATCACGGAATTCTTTCAGTTTTTATTTAAAAACTAAAATCTAGCAACACCCTTCTGGATGTCACCACCCTTAAATTTTCAAACCAAAACTTTCTGTGCTATCATTACCCACTGCCCTCCTACATATATCATGCAACTGTCTACCAAAGACATTTTGCTAAAACAATCTCAACTTGAATAAGTGGAAATTACTCAAATTCCCCTGAAATGGAAGAAGACATTTGTTAAACTACATAATTTACAAACCTGTATCTGATGAACCAAGCAATTTTGTCCATTTAAATTGCCTTTTCTTCCTTAACTGAAAGCCAAAGGAGATATAGAGGCTTGGGATTATACAGGCAGCAGATGAGCAGGATGAAGGCTTCCTGGGAGAGTGGCAGCCAAGAAGTTAAATGTCTGGGGTCTCTGTTTGGCCAGTGGCTAAGTACGTGGTTATCAAGTCAGTTCTGAGTTTTAATTCATTATTAGTTAACAGAGGCTCAGTTAATTTATCTTAACCAAGTTTTAGTTAATTATCTGAGCTTTAGTCAATTTATCTTAAGAATGCAAAGTGGAGTGGCCAGGGATTTAGCTCAGTGGTGTTGCTGTCTATCTCACAAGCGCAAGGGCCTGAGTCTGATCCCTGTTACCAAAAAAAAAAAAAGCAAAGGTGGTGTCAATTTTTTCCTGTGAATCTTTCCCAGGTCTTCTTTTAAGTGAGACAGTACTGTATTTTGCATCACACTAAAAGCATCTTGTCTGGCCTGGTCCTTATCAGAGCAGTAATTTACTTGTCACATCACAGCCTCAAGAGATATTTTTCAGCCAAAAGTAAGTGTGCATGTGACATGCTGGCCATAAAAGATGCAGCCTCTATTTATTACAAAAATGCAGTTATGCCAAGCTGTCAAACAGAATTCATAGTAAAGCAATAAAATCTAGGTTCATATTTAATTACCTAATTTTAAATAATGGCCAGGCAAACCCATTTTCAGGGTGACATATCTTGGCTTCCATCTAATACCCCTCCATGAATTACTCCCATTCAGCAATCCTGCTTGAAGCATCTGGAATGCAGCAAGTACAACACTGAGATTCCAGCAGGGTTTAAGAGGCAACCTTTTGTTAAGACATCATGATGTGTAACCTCTCTGCTATGTTATTTTTTTCCATTTCCTCTGATGGGAGATTTTGATTTGTAATTCTGACATCATACCTGGTTCATCCAATCCAAAGTCGTCTCGGACGGACAACAAATGAGTCAGTACCCTGGGAATTCAGGGGGAGTGAAGGTACAGGCAGTGGGGAATATTATTGTTTTACTATGAGGGCCTTAAGAGAAAGTTAAACAAGTTTCTTAAGGCCAATGATGAACCATGGTAATATGTAATTCCATAACCACCTTTATGTTTTCTTTTAAAAATGACACTCAGAATCTGGGCAACTTTAGAAATGCTGAGGTTAATACTGATTCATCTTTAAGATATTTAATTTGACCCCTCCTTTATATCCAAAGCATGGGACCCAAGAACTTTTTAAAAAGTAATATTTGAAAGCAACAGACACAAACCTAAGAAGAAACCTAAAGAATACCATTAACAGCAGCCTGACCTAGGAACAGTGTGCTTTTGCTGTCTGTAGTTTACTAGCCCAGAGCTTATCAGAGAGGAGTGGAGGCTGTTTCTGCAACCCCAGGGAGCAGAGTGGAGCAGCCAGACCATGAGTCACAGCAACTTACATCACTCTTCCTGAACTTCGCTTTCAGGCTCTTCATGTTTAGTCCATTCAGCTTTCCAAAGTCCTAGGAGACTTTTCAACACCTAAGCAAAGAAAGAAAAAGACTGAATGAAAATCCAAGTAAGCGCTACACATATTTCCTCTTCACTGGATGGTAACATCAGGCTGAGGTAGGATAGAAGAAATCAAAGACAGGTAGAAAGGAGACAACAAAATAGTAACTAAAAATTATACTTTTAAGATGGCTGCAACTTACAGGACCCAGCCAAAGTTGCCCAAGGCAATGAATACCAGCTTGACCTTGATTAAAATTTAGACTACTTCCCTACCAAACCCATCACACACGAAATAATCAAGAACGCTGAAAATCCATATATCGGCTTAATCAATAGTAAAGAGCAGGAACCTCATCCTAAGATAAAGGAGCAGGTTGAGACAATCCAAAGAATGTTCAAATTTCCTATTTTTTTTAAGAAAATGGGCCCACACCTGTAGAATGGGCTATAACTCTTCTGGGGTGGGGAAACCACCTTTTCTGGGGGTTACTGTCCCTTTAAGAAAAGCATAAATGTCCCCTGTTCCAGGAAATAATACATCTCCTTCCCTTGAGCGCCCACACTCCACCCAAGCGTACCTGAAAATCTGTGCTTAAGAAGCCCTTCCAGCTCCTTTTACTAAGGCATCCTGAAAACTCTTTTTCCTTAAGGAGAGTCAGTGAACCTGCAAACTTATTCTATAAAAAGGTGGGTTAGGTTCCTTACTTATACCCTGGAGACCTCCTCAGGCCCAGCCCCATGACAGCCACGGGCAGGAGACAGGGCTGGCCTAGTGGGAGGTCCTTAGGTCCTATGGGTGTGCCCTCAGCAGGGAATGCTGGTCTCTTGGACTGAGTTCCTACCAGCTTTGCACACAATCTCTCCATGGTGGCGCCATCCACCAGAGCTGAGCTGATGTAGTGCCGTGCCCGTGACCCTCCAGAACTGTGAGCTAATGAATCTCCTTTTTCATAAAGTGACCTAGACACAGGTATCCCATTATAGTAACAAGTGGAGTAAGGCATATATGCTGATTTAATGCCTCTACACATCCTTCATTTTGCAAAGATGCCATCTACCTTCTTTTGAAGCACTGCAATAGCGAAAAAGGACAAGAAAAACAGTTAATATTCCAGATTCTACTCACTCCTTATTTTTTTCCCAATGTTTGTCCCCACCTTCCCTCACCCCAAATGCACAGCACAGGCCAAGTGGAAAATGCCAGAAATAATAAAACCTCCCTTATCAAATAACTCATTCCTCAAGGGGCCACTCTAAACAATTCAAAACTCTTGCTCCCTGTGGGACCAGTAATTCTGAGTTGGAGCTAGAAGAGTCTTAAACAAGTGCTGCATTTAGGAGAAAGAAGTCTGTGGTCCCTGTAAACTGATTTTTTTTTGTTTTTGGTAAGTATGCATGTAATTTTTTCAGGGAGGAATTTCCTAGTTTTCACTGAATTCTGCAAGGTACACTGCCAGCCTTAAAAAGTCACAACTACCAAGCTAGTCTAAAACCCTCATTTTTCAGAAGTAGAAAGCCTCAGAGAAGTTAAGAAACTTGCCTGTAGTCACCTAGCCTTTGTACGATGACATTCAGAAGCAAATCCCAAAGTCTAACTGATAACTGCATGCTTTTTCCACTGACCTTTACAGCTTTATAACTAAAGCCCAATGGCTCAATTCTGTGCTAAAATACGGTATAGAATGTATCTTTTTCATTGAGTCTGGAAATGTATAAAGTGTGGAACCTTAGCATGTACATTTTTTTTTAAAAAAAGTACATTTAGGGCCAAAAGACTCTAATCCATGTGAAGGTTCCTATCACATAGTAAGTGTTCAGAAAATGTTAACTTTAAGCCACACCTTACAGTAAGTGAAATAAGATGAATTTCATACTGATGAAGAATTAAGAAATGACAACGAATATTTAACATAACTAATAGTTTTAAAAAGAGTTTCCAGGTCAGCTCATGTCATCATTATTCTGGACAAAACTGATTTGGGAAGACAGAGTGGGGAAATGTAAGCAGCTGAGCAACTGTCCTCATCCTTCCTCATGTCCTTGTGCTGCCTTCAGAAGTCACCCTGCAACTGCGGCTTCTCATGTGTTTACCTTTCATTATTGCTGCTGCCATTAAACAGAGCCCTTCCCTGAATGACATGAAAATGTAGTCATCATAAACCCCTTTGATAGCATTAGTCTAGAGGCCACTATTCCTGAGGCCTCTCCACAGTTCCTTTCAACCTTCCCAGCCTTAGCAGGAGTGACTGCATGTTGCCTTGGAAACTGTACACACTATAATCACGTATTGTTGATTGCCCACATTTAATCACAGAGAACTTCAGACTGGGGCAAATGCATACTTCAGGGAAGTGCTTCTCAGAGCTGGCCTCTAGTTCATTTGCTTCACAAGCACCGGGAAACAATAACTAGCTGTAAAATGCTAGTCCCTATCCTAGAAACCCAAAGTTAGAGAACCTTCTGTAGACAAACAGAACAAGGAACACACTTGTTAGAGTGAGCAAGGTTTACTAACTAAAGTTGGGCTGTTTTTTTCACATCAAAACAAATCACCTTTTGATGGATCAAAATAGAAATAATGATAGATATTCCCAAATTGTCATTGGTCCTTGGCTTCTACATCAACTATTTCTAGAAAATGGAAATCACCTTTCAGATTTATTTCCTCCCTGCCTCTGTAAATAACCAAGAAAAAAGAACAAATCAGTGAAGTAGGACAGGGAGAAAAGAGAGATCACATTGGGATAATCCACAAACTGTGTGGCCCATGAAGGCAGAACCACCCAAAGCATTCTTTCATTCACAGAACAGAAGGTCTTAGGCAAAAGCAGTAAGAGTTCTGTTTAAGGTCCCAGAGGTTTCATGAGTGTTGTGTTAGGTTTTGTTGTTTGCCTTTCTTTTCCTTTCTTTTTTAAAACTTGGCAGTGAGAAGTATGCAAAGTCTTATTTGAAGAGGATTAAATAAAAGTAATGAATTCCAAATGTTTTGAAGGGAAGGTATGAACTACTAAATGACAGTCTTCTTGGAGTTTTAGGTGGTCCATGGATTTAACTCTACATGACAGACGTGGGTATCAAGGGAAAAGAAGTATTGGAAACTCACAGAAGCAAGAATTGCAGCTAAGACTGTTAGTGTTATTAGCAGATCGCTGCTTTCCTAGTATTCATCAAAGGATCTTGCAGCTAGAAGCCATCGCTAGGGGGAAGTAACCCAGCCCCTGGAATGAGGACAGGTGTCTTCTGTCCCACCATCTCCTCTTCCTGAAAATGATTCATGTAAAAATTAAGAGCTTGCCTTCCTTGAGTCAGCTGGGAATTTATAGCCCCCGTTCTCAATCCCAAATTTCCAATGTTTAGGCTGGGCTATAGCCTATCTTGAGTAAAGTAACACCTATCTGTATAGAAGGGCTACATCAACGGTTGTCCTTGAATAAGCCACTTAATCCCTTAATCAGAATATCTATTTCAAAAGAATTGTGAAACTGACTTATCTGCACAGCAGATTCTCTTGGAAATGCATGAAACAAGGATCATACAACTACGGAAAGTTACCTGAACTAAATGCTCCCATTTCAAGCAGAATAAAGTATACCTACCCATTGAGCAGAAATGGTAGGCAGTTTTCTTCCTGTTCCATTCAAAATGTTACTGAAATGTATCATCCATTGTTGGCTGCCAATCATCACATGACAGACATTATGTTAACCAAGGAGGATGAATCAATGCAGAGTGTAGCCATCTTGTCCTCTCATGTGAAAGACTGAATGCAACACACAGGGTTAAATGACTTAATTTTTCCTTCAAAAAATAATGCAACTCTCATGTAGGACCTAAAATGATACCCTTATCTAACATAATTATAGCTTGAATAAAAAAACCTTTATGCTAGCCTAAAAAGCTTTATCGTGAGCAAAAACCTTTCGACTTGAATATTAAAAAAAAAATCTGTAAGTTGTCAGGGGATTTCTTTTCAGGATGATGAAATGTTTTAAAAATGTACTGTCTTAATGATTGCACAACTTGTAAAGTTACTAAAACAATTCAATTGTATACATTCAGTGTGTGAACTTAATGTATGTAAATGATATCTTAAAGTTGTTACTAGAAAACAAGTTTAATAACCCCCATTACCTTTTCCAATCCTCAGAATTATAAAAATTCTAGATTGCAAGCTTTTAGAATTATTAAAGAAAGAACTTCAGAAGAACAAAAGTTAACAACCAATGCCTTAAAATGTGAAGAGTTTGTTATACTGTGTTATACTGATGAGGTTTTCTTTATTTAGCTATTTCTCTACCATACCCCACCACTGATTGGAAGTGGTTTCAAATTCCTCCTCCTCCCACCCATTCTCACCCCTCCCCTATATATGACCCAAGAACCATTTTTTTGGAACCACATCCAGACATCTGTAACCAGAGGTGAAATTCCTCAGATGACTTAGATGTACGCCTAGCTGGGGAACCACTATTTTAGAGTCAGTGATACCACACTTATAATCTATACTCTGGCAAAGATAACCTAGAGACATTGAACAAGTAGACAAGATGAATACTTCTGAGCATCCACTCTGTTTCAATCTTTCACACAACTGGAGGGGGAAGGGCAGTGGTGGCAGGGGAGCCCTCTCCAACCTAATTCTACATGAGCAATTAGCTAGTTGTCTATGGCCAATGAAGAACAATAGCAGTTCACAAACGCAGACAGCCGTACAGACATACACATTTGTCCTGAATCACAGGAACATATTAGCGTCTGAGAAACCATACCACAGGATTCAAAGTCCATGGTTTAAAATAATTTCTTTTGAATTACTGCAGACTTAGAGAGGCAAAGTCCTCTTACTAATCCTTGTATCATGGAATATAAGACTACTACAGAATCCTTAGCAATAGCAGAATACTAACACCTACCCGGACAGGCTGCAGCAATTTGTTTTTCCAAGTTAAAAAGAGCATCAGACTTAAATCTTTACCACTGACAAAAGTGTTGAGAAACAAATGCTTCTCTCCTTCTATCTATGTCTTCTCCTTTAAGTGCTTAATTATTTCCTCAGACAATAATCTTTCGTGAGCAAAGATGGATTTCTACCGAGAACTGTAAAAACATTCAATTCTCCCAATCTGGTGGCACAAAAACATTCCGTAAACCATTCTAATAAAAGCGTCCCTCACACATAGCACCTTGTGCCAGCAAACTCCTCCCAGTGGGTAGAAGCTGCTCCGAGTCTCTGCTTCCCAGATGGGGCTGTACTTGTGAGTTTTGTTGCTGCTTGTGGAGTATGGAATGTATATTGAGAAGCAGAGTCCAATAGGATCTGTTCTCCCTCAACCAATTTACTTTTTCTACAACAGATTGGTCTTGTCTGTAAAACTGAATTTTAAATAAATATGGACATTAGGCAATGGGACTATAAGCAGGCCCTGGCTAATACTCAAAGCTGACCAAGGATTATTTTAAAATACATCATGTAGTTAGGTGTTAAATACTGCAAGAATCGCCCTAGAAGGCTGGCATAAATCAGGAAAGCCTTTATAACTGGGACATGGATCTAACTGGTCTTAAGGAAAACACTGGATTTGGGCAGGCTGAGGGAGAAAAGGCATTTTGTCCATCTCTCCAGTATTGAATCAGACTCCTGAGCAATCTTTCCAAGCTTTAAGTCCTATAAACTCTCATGAGGCTGTACTGATATGATAGCAGTCATCACACAGTTCTCTCCAAGGAAATATTCTTTTCCAGTCTGACCTCTTTAGGCCCTGGGTGTAAGGGGTTGGTTCAGAATCTCTGTTACTGTCTTTGAGTAACTGAAAATTTACATCTCAAGACTACCCACTTATTTTGGAACAGAGGATTTTCAAGGTAGAATTTTCATTTTATATACTTGGGCTCTGAACACTGGTGGATAACTAAGAAAAATTTCATGAATAAACACATAGGACAAGGATATGAAGTAAGTAACTGCACAGCCTTGACCTTTGACCTCAGCAAGCTGCTCTTTGTTCCCAAAGGCTTTAAGAAGGGTAAATAGGCAGACAGAGGTTAATTTCACTGGGACTTGTGCAAAGGCAGCATGGTGATTAGGTTTTACCATGGATAGATGAAAGCACTAAGAAATTTTTTGAAACTCCAGCTCACTGGGCCTATGAAGTCTTAACAAGTTGCCCATCTTTTTTCCTTGCCTGCCCACTTTCCTCTAATTGCTATTCTCCTTGAGCAGCATCCAACCCCAACCACTTGCAACCCTTAGCCAAAAAAAGAGACCATTTTGAACGTGCAGAGAGCAAAGAGCATCAAACAGGAGCCTGGGGCAAGTTCTCAGGATAGAGATTTTATCAGACCAATTCTGGAGAGAGCTGGAGGGCAAGCCAATAACTCCCCTCAAGGAAACATGCCTGATCTGTTTCTTCACAAGAGATTCTTGCTACTCACAGAGCTCCTCATCAAGAAAAAAGATCAGCCTAGACTGGGCCAGGGTTCCACGTCCAACCTCAGCAAAGCTCTCTCCATAGTTAACCTGTCTTAGTTCATCCACTGGGATAAAATGCCTGCCACCTGCAGCTAAAAGAGAGAGTTATTCTGGCTCCCATTTCAGTTCATAGCTGGCTAACTCTTTGGTAGAACACCAGGGTAAAGGGGCATCACAGAGGAGAGCTGCTCACAACACAGTGGAAAGGAAGCAGAGAGTGAAGAGAGGAGTGAGGAAGGCAGATGTAGTTTTCCAGGCCACACTCCCAGTGACCAACCTCTTGTGACCAGGCCCTGCCTCCTAACAACCCATTAAACTATAAACTCATAAGTGGACTAATCCACCAATGCATATAGTGCTCTTAAGACTTAATTCCCACCTATGATTTTATGAGGCTTGAGAAGGGGGACTAAATATAAACCATAACAGTTTGACCCTACCCCCCAAAAGACTCAAGCATATGTCTTTAGGCAAAATACATTCAGTCCTGCTCTAAGAGGTGTCACAGTCCTAACACTCATAGCATTAATGAAATGTTCAATTTCAAAGTCTACTTTGAGACTCTTAGCTATGAGCCCCTTAAGAAAATAAAAAGAAAGTTAAACACTGACAACATACAACAGCATGGGATAAACGCTCCCATTTTAAAAGGCAAGGACAGGTAGATAGAAAGAAAGAAATTAGACCAAAGCAAGATGAAACACCAGCAGGTCAAACATTAAATCCTGTAGTCCCATGTCCAGCACCTGAGGCAAGATGCAGTGAGATTCGAACTCCAAATGGCTTCAGCCGCCCCCTCTACAGCATTGCTGGTGGCTACAGCCCTAATGGCATCCCTCTTGGGATGGCTTTGCTCAATGTTTGTGGCTTTCCTTAGATATCTCAAGTTCCTGCATCCTCCAACTTTCTGGGGTCTCCACTGAACTTTCAGCTTCACTCTCACAGCCTCATGCACTATCCTCTCAGGGGAACATTACCTGGCTTCCCAGGCCTTCTGAAATCTGGGTGGAAGTTTCCATGACCCACAACTCTTGCATTCTGCATGTTTGAAAAATCAGCACCACGAGGATGATGGTGCCAAAGTCTGCCACCAGCTTCAGCTGGCTGAACTCTGGTGTTAAGGCTTTTGTTTAGCTGTCCCCCCCCCTCATGTGCTCACAGGTGGGGCTTTTTCAGAGATGGCTGGATCTAGTAGTGTGTGACATTGCAATTGATTTGTGGTGCAATGCTAGGATCAAGGACACTAGGATTAATGGTGCGAATGCTACCTGCCCAGTAACCTGGATAAGACAGAAAGGGTAGAAAAAGCTGTGGTCATCCCTTGTTGCTTTGTTATCTTCTGTCTGCCATGAACTGTTTCTCCTGTGTGATCACCCTCTGCCATGTCACCTTGCCTTAGAGCCAGACGATTATGCACTAAAACCTCTACAAACTGTGAACTAAATAAACCTTTCCTCCTTTAAGTTTGGATATCAGGAATTTGTCTCATCAACAAGAGAAAAGTAACTGACACATTCAGAAAACTTGGTCCCTAGCTCAGAATGACATAGGTTCCCTGGGGTTCTCTTCTCAATGCAAAGGCTGGGGTCTTGCTGATTCTTTAAGTGCCATGAACAACTCTCCTCTGCCATGCCCCTCTGCCATGTTGTCCTGCCTTGGAGCCAGTTAACTGTGGACTGAAAATTCAGCCAAAATAAACTCTCCTCCTTTTAGCTGCAGGTGTCTTTTGTCAGTGATGAGAAAAATGACTAAGACTGACAGATTCTGGTAGAAACTAGGATTGTTGCTGTGATGCTACCTGACCATGTGCTCGAGGCATGGTGGACAGGGAGCACAGAGAGTGAAGGGAGGAACAGGAAAAGGAAATCTGTCTTTCCAGGCCACACTTCCAGTGACTCATGTCTTCTGGTCAGGCTCTAACTCCTACCAACCCATTTGGCTGTAAGTTCATCAGTGGACTAATACACCAATGAGTATAGTACAGGGCCACAGATTTAGCTCAGTGGTTCCACTGCCTGCCTAGCAAACATAAGGTCCCAAATTCCATCCCCAGTACCAAAACAACAACCACAACCACCACCAATCAGTATAGTACACTCATGATTCATTCACCTCCCAGAAGCCCTGCCTGTGATTGAGTAAGACTTTGGGTGACAGCTAGATATAAACCATAACACAACTCTCAGGGAAACTTCACCATGGCTGAGTGAATTAACTATAAATGAGTGACAGAACATTAATTATTGAATTGGAAGAACAAAAATATAACAATCATTTCATTCCAAAGTGGCCAATCCAATATACAAACCTTCAGAAAGTTTAGCAGATAGCTGACAGCAGGACTCTTAAGCCCCTTGCTCACATGGAGGGTCTAAACGGGATGGGGCTGTAAGACTGGGGAGGATCTTTTTTAGAAATAATTGTGCAGTGACTCCCACTCAACCTCACGAGAGGCTTACGTGACAGCATGAAGAGACTGAACAGGTGTCTGATCCACACCTGGAAAATATAAAAGTTAAGAAGAAACTGGCCTGTCTCTCAAGAAAGCACATGAATCAGAGGTTGCTGCTGTGTTGTGATAAACCCGAATGCTAGAGTTTAGCTGTACATAGACAGATGTGTGCTTCCTATGGGCCAGAAGAAGACTACTCACAACAGAGGGTCATAAGCTTTCTTAGATTGGGAGGACAGAACAAGGACAGCCAAGATTGCCTGATGGAGAAGCAAAAACCAAAGGCCAGCACTTCACTTTCCTTGGGGAACTGTATTTCTCACATTTGGATGGTGGGAAGTCCAAGGCTGGCTTGACTGCATTCTGAGTTCTCTCGCCTGGGCTCACAGATGAACATCTATCTTTGTTTTCCCCATGTGTCCATGTCCTAATCATTTCTTATGAGTACACCAGTCACGATGGATGAGGTCTGACCCATGTAACCTTGCTTTACTTTAATTACCTTTGCACAGGAATCTCCAAACATAGTCATATTTTGAGGTACTAGGGATTATGACTTCAACATATGAATTTTGAGGCATACAATTCAACTCTTAACTCCTCCAATTTCCCTACAGCAAGATTCAGCTCAAAACACCTGTCAGACTCTTAGAGTACAACATTTCTTTAGCTATACCAGTCAAGTAAGAACTTTCTTGTCCCTCTTCTCATCCTTACCCCAAGTTTACCAGACAAGACTCTCTAGAGAAATTATAAACCATGACAGGAAGATGTGAGAAGCAGAGTAGCAGGTGAAATATGGAAAGAGAAAAGGAAAAACTGTAAGAGGTGATCAAAATAAATGATGTTTAAATTTTTAAAATGCATCACAAAAAGATACATTGCTATTAATCCTTCAAAATACTCACCCTAGCTTCACACACATTTATCTCATCATTCTTGGCACTTTCTGAAGCAGCTCTGAAAGTATTATTCTGTGAGGTTTTTTAGGAGATGCGATCAAAACTATGGTAAATGCTGCTGCTGAGTGCCGTCCAACAGAAAGGCCGGCTCAGAAAAGCACGCTGTGTCCCATCCATCCTATTCACCAGGTCTGATACTGCAAGGCTTCTGGTTCTGCCCCACAGCCAAAGTGACCATAGAGGGAAAGCAGCTACAATAGCATAACTACAGAAGCGCATGAAAGAATTATACAAGTGGTTCAGAAAGTGGGAAGATAAGTGTTTTCGAACAGGGAGGAGCGGTAGTTATTTTGAGAAAGATTAATGGCAATGTGTCTTTACTGTATAATTTTAAAACTTTAAATATTCACTGTATTTTTCAATTACACCTTTGTATTTAACTCAAGTTTTAATTCTATGTTATTTGAAATGGGTAACTCTGAGCGGAGGATGTAGGTTGGTGGAAGAGTGCTTACTTAGCTTGCTTGAGGCTTTGAGGTCAATATTTAACACTGGAAAAAACTAAAGAAATTGGATACTGTACTTTCAAATTAATTTAGCAATTTAAATGTGCTGTATTTTGTGGTACTAGGGATTATAGCCAGCAGGGCTTTTGCACTGAACTACATCCCCATAAGAGGTTCTTGCTAAGTTTCCCAGGCTGGGCTCAAACTTGTGAGCTGCCTCAGGCACCACACACAGCTGGATTTTTTAATCTAAGAATAATCAGCAAAGTCACAGATTTTATTCAGAGGCTGAACATATACTAACTTTACCTTCACAGAGGACACAAAACAAAGCAGCTTTTATGATTACATGTTATAAATCTTATTTATTCATCAAATCAAACACGTAGGAATGAATGAAGAAGCAAATTTCACTGAGTAATAAATATGGGCTACATGTTTTCATATGTTATCTCTTTTATGAATTAATTAAAGTTTGTTAATGATTATCCAGATAATAAAGAAGTTAAAAAGTGCTTGAGGTAATAAGTATACTAATTACTCTCATTTAACAATTATATATCATATATATATAAAATAAAAAGATTATACTGAGCCAGAGTAAGTGGCCCATTCCTATAATCCCAGTTATTTGGAAGGTGGAGGCAGGAAGACTGCAAAATTCCGGCCCAGCTTGGTCAACTCAGCAAGGCTCTATCTCAAAACACAAAATAAAATGGACTGGGATTAAGATCAATGGTAGAATGCTCACCTAGCATAATCAAGTCCTGAATTCAATCACTAGTACCACCTCCCCAAGAAAAGAATTACAGTATACAGTTATTATTTTGTTGTTGTTGAGAGTAGGAGCATTTATTGGGGAATAGGAATGAGGAATAAGAATAGCTCCTGAGAGACAGGAGGGGTCCTGAATGGGTTAACAAGGAGCCCACTTCTCAAAAGTAGTTCGTTGCTTTTGTTTTGGGGCTTTTTTGGTTTGTTTTTGTTTTTGTTTTGTACCAGGGATTGAACTCAGGATCTTGCATTTGTGAGGCAGGTGCAGCACCAATGAGGTAAATCCCCAGACCTCAAAGGTCGTTTTATAGAGCAAAGTCATGAGGGGTGGGTACAACATGGTTAAAAACTATAATCAACCAATAAGATTACAAGCATAATCACCTAGGTAATACTGACCCAATAGTAACATATGGATGACATCATTAACTTTGATAGATATTTTATAGTCATTCTTAATTCTTATTAGTTTCAGTGGATGGAGGAGGATGGCCCACCCACAATGAGATAATGCTCTGTCTATAGGGGAAAGCCCAAAAGGGTGGTACCAATAATCTCAAGCTTCGGTTTAGCCCTTAGAGAAGTATGCATATCTGGCCATTGTGACTTTCATCTTCTTCAGATGAGCCTCTTGTTCTCTTCGTCTGCATTGACTTCCAGGGCCCAGCCATGTATGACTGCCTATAATATTTCTACCTAACTTAGCTGTCTTTATCATTTCCCCCGTGAAGTATGCCTAACTGTGGTTAAGGGAGAAGAGGCGTAGTTTTCATCTAACTGCTTCAAACTGAGAAGGGCCAATATAGGGAAGACCACAGTCAGGGGCCCTTTCCTAAGAGCTAATCTAATGGGGCACAGATAGAAGTCATGTTGTAGGTTAGCAGTTATGAGTTTCTTTACAAGGCTGAGCCGGTGGAACATAGTAAAAGGAGTCTAGCACATTTGTCACTGGCTCCAGCATCTGCATATCACTTGGAGTTGGCAGTCTCTAGGCAAGAATAAACAAATTTCCTGAAAAATTAGAGCACGTATAATCAAAGCGTGAGCACTAGCATGGAAAGGCAGGTTGGAGAAAGAGCCATGTTTAGAAACTGTTCTTAAAGAGATTGGAACAGAGATTGTAACCTGATAGCTCTTAGACTCTTCTACTGATGGAGGTTATCTCTAAGTCTGATATTTTGTCACAAGCCTCTCCAGTTTCAGGGTTAAGAAGATACAGAGGTTGGTGGTTCTGAAGGACAATTTTAGCTAAGGAAATTTAAAACTCTAGTTGAGCTCTTACAGATTTCACCTAGTTTTTCCTAATGACCGTACTGGTGTATTACTACTGGTGTAGCTGGAAAATGCCAGAAGGAGTCAGCAACTGGAATCTTTTTTTTTTTTTTTTAATACATCTAGCTTTATTACTGTGGCATTCTTTCTACATCTCTTTTGGTCATTCTTTTCTGCAGGGTGTGTGTGTGTGTGTGTGTGTGTGTGTGTGTGTGTGTG
>NW_022900913.1:26651878-26667700 GCF_012274545.1 Fukomys damarensis | reverse complement strand
TGTGTGTGTGTGTGTGTGTGTGTGTGTGTGTGTGTGTGTGTGTTTTGGTACGGGGGATAGAACTCAGGTCCTTGTGCTTACAAGGCAGGCACCACCACTCAGCTAAATCCCAGGCCCTCTGCTAGGTGTTTAAGACCAACTTAAAGTGAGACCTGTGTCAATCAAAATTAACCTCTTTCTGTCTTTGTGAATTAATTTCTAAATAGACTTTAATGGAGAAAAAACAATGACATAGCAATAGTTCTGTTTTTGTAAGGAATCCTTTTTAAGATATTATCTCACATTTTTCAAAGAAAACAAATAAGCACATTCTTTTAAAACCATAAACGTCATTCAGATAGTTTCACAATAATCATGTAGTAAAACTCTTTTGAGAACATTAATCCCCCAGTATTCACAACTGCCTTTATTCAGAAGATGATATTTCTCTTGAAAACCAAATATATATTCTTCCTTGAGAACAAAACCTATCACCCAGGACAGATTTTGGTCCATGAATCAGCCAGAGCCAGCAGCACGAATACAAAATTGGCCATGGCTATGGCAAGATTACTATCTGGTCTGTCAAATCTGCTACTCACATGCTTCAGTGAGCCTAAAAAGAAATCCCAAGGTTGCCTCCTGCCCTCAATCCATCCAATTTACAAAGCACAGACAATCAAAACAAGCTACCTCTTGAACATAAAAATCACCCTAAGACTAAGAAACTCCATGTGATTATACCTTATACTGGCACTATTTTAATAAGCTCTGAAATGCCCTCTCTAGTCTATGCTTACGTTTTGATGTTCATTGAAATATCACCTTCTAAATATACCCCTGTGCTCACCTCAACTGCCCAGAATGTACATAGCACCCAAACCCAAAAGGCCAGGCATATGCGCCTAAGCATGTCTAAATAAGCTCCTTTAGCTCCTTTTCAAAGACCATTCCTTGAATTTCACCCACCTTGAAAACAAAAAGAACATATCAAGTGCAGGTCCAATCCTCAAGCATTATTAGTGAAAGTGCAAAATGATATGGCCATTGTGGAAAGCAGTTTGGTAGTTTCTCAAAAAGTGAAATATAAATTTAGTATATGACCCAGGAATTCTATTCCTTTGTATCTAGCCAGGAGATGAAAACATACATTCATGAAATTCTTCCATGTGAATGTATATAAAGGCAGAATCTATAACTGCCAAAATGTAAAACAACTGTTATAAGTAAACAAACTATGGCACTTCTACATAAAGAAATACTACCCAGCAGTAAAAAGGAGTGAAATATAGATCCATGGCGTAGCATTGATGCAAAGCCTAGAAACATTGCACTAAGTAAAGCCAGACTGTAAAGACTACACACTGTATGATTCCATTTCTATGACATAACTAGAAAAGGCAAATTTCCAGAAACAAGAGGATTAGTGATTATCTGGGGCTGGGAGTTGTGATGGGAAGTGACTGTAAATAGCACAAAGGATCTTTCTAGAATGAGGGAAATGTTGTTTAACTAGGGGATGGTTGCAAAACTCTATCAACTTATCAGAAATGTGTATAATAAAATCCATGACTTATATTGTAGCAGGATGTAAATAATACCTCAGTGAAGCTAGTTTTAAAAAGATGAAATACAAAAAATAAAAAGGAGGTCCATATGGGAAGTGTTGTGTTATGAAAGCTATCTTTAGAGTGAGTGATAGGCTCTATCCATGGTTATATTTAATTCCTGTTTTTTTCTAGAAAGATTTTTATTGCCAGTAGTTAGCTCAGCACATATTTCACCTACTTTTTGATTCTGTTTCAAAATGGGACAACTTGGATCCTCCACATTCTGTAATATGGGAAATGTCATTTACAGTGATCACAGTGGTTCCATTTGGCCTGCTAAATCTCTTTACCCAGGAATGTAGTATCTTATTTTTCAGAATAAGGAACATATAAATAAGTTAATAAAACAGATTCTGTGAATGCTGATGCCCTGGCAGCAGGAGAAATGGAGTGGTCAAGAGCCCAGCTATTATGTCTGGACATCATTAGAACATTGTGGGTTCAAACAACGATGCTTCTCTCCAGCCCAAAAGGGTGGGGCTGCCTGCCCTCTTGCAAGCAGGCCTCTTCTCCTTTAGCAAGATGCTACTCCCATCTATGGTTCCGGGTCAGCTCAGAAAGGCCAGCCTTCTTTGCCATCATCCCTCCTCACTCTACCTCCTCCCACTACCTCATGGTGAGGTGGCTGCTCCCCTAGAGATGGGAATGTGTTCTCATTGAGAGACTCCCTGTGATTTTGGAGTTGGATCAGGGAAGTGCAAACTTCCTGTCTGGTGTGAAAATGTGGGCCTGGCAGCTGCCAAGACCGAGTTCTAGGCCTGTTCAGAAAACTGGTTTGAGAAGGAAGGACATTGGGGCTAACTCCAGGGATGGCTGAGGCCCTGCTATAGCCATATTCCTGTGGCATAGGATGCGGGGGTCACATAAAGACAATGTCCTAAGACCCTAAAGCTAGGTTAACTTGGGCTTCTGTCACTTTCAAAATAAGCACGCAGACGTACACTCTCTTGCCTTCTCACCTAGTTGTGCTCAGTCTTTCATCTCTGGTGCCACAATAAAAGAGGTGCTTAGAACTTCAACAGCACAGTTACAGCTTGCACGGTTTGTTCAACCCATCTCTGAAGTCAGGAGCTAAATTTACTTCATGAACCTACAGAAGTAGAACAGACACTCTTTAGGGTCTAAATAAAACGAGAACAATAGGTGGCCTACAATGTTTCCTGCAAGCTAGCAAGGCCATATTTATCTTTCCTTATGTAGTTTTAGATGTTCCCTGATCCAATGTCCTGGGACCTCACTCTTCGCTCTTCCCTCCAAAGTACTCCACACCTCACCTCTAACAGAGGAGCAGTCTCTACAGAAAACCTTGCTGAAAATCTAAGTATAAACCTTCTGGGCTATTCCCATTCTGACAGAAAGTTTCCTTACTGGTTCTCCTGAAACCAGTAACAATGAAGTAACCAAATAATCACCATCACCGGGAAAGAACAGAATAGGCTATTTGTTTTAGTTACTTTTCTTGCTGCTGGGACAAAACACGTGACAGCCAGAGTTAAAGGAAGAAAGGTTTACTTAGCTCACAGTTCGTACAGGTTTCAGCTCACAGTTGGCTGGCTCCAAGGCAGGGTGGCATGACAGAGCAGCATCGCAGAGGAGGAACAGTCCATGGCAAGCAGGCAGGAGCAAGCAAGGAACCCAAGCAGCTTCTTTCTGCCCCTTTTATATTCTATCTAGGCCTGGGCTCCTGTCTGCCCCTTTCACATTCCATCTAGGCCATTAGGATTAAGGTGGTGCCAGACCAATCAGTGGACTGATTTAATGATACCCTTAATTCCAGGATCACACACTCTAGCTCCAGCCACCTTTGAAAAGCCCCACCTATGACTGCACGAAGCGTTGTGGGGACATCTACATATAAACCATAACATTCTGCCTCTGGCCTCCCAAAGACTCATGTATATCCATTTATGCAAAAGGCATTTAAGTCCATCTCCAAGAGTTGCAAAAGTCCTAACAGTTTCAGCATTGCTGAAAAGTCCAAGTCCAAATTCCTCTGAGATTAAGGCAAACTCTTAGCTGTGAGCCCTATACAAATGAAAAGAAAGTTTAACACTTCCAACATACAATGGCACAAGATAGATATTACCATTCCAAAAGGAACAAATAGGGGGATAGAAAGGAATGGGAGGAAAGCAAGTCCAAAATCCAGCAGAGCAAACATTAATCCTGTAGTTCCATGTCCAGCATCGGAGGCAATCTGTGGCAAGATGTGAACTCCAAAGTGATTGGGTGGCTCCACCTCTACAGCACTGCTGGTGGTTGTAGCTCCCATGGCTTCTCTGTTGAGCTGGCTCTGCTCCCTCCTTGCAGTTTTCCTTAGACAATCCACATCCCTGGCTTCTCCAAGTTTTGGGGGTCTCCAGTGTACCTTGGCTTTACACTCACAGCTTTACATACTGCCCTCTCAGGGGCACAGTGCCTGGTCTCCCAGGCCTTCTTCTGAAATCTAGGTGGAAGCCTTCTTGACCCCACAACTCTTGCATTTTCCACACACCTAAAACTAACAACATGTGGATGATACCAGAGTCTGCCGCCAGCTGGAAGAGTAGCCAGGTTTCCTGCCTTCTTTGCTGTAGGGTTGAGTGCCTGATTTCTGAGCACTCTGAACCCAATCCTGAGGAACAAATTCTCCAGGCCACCACCCTCTGGAATATGGTGCTCTGGGGCTTTTTTCTGAAAACAAAGTCTTGGTCTTATGTCTCTGAGGAAATAAGCTAAAAAGGGAATCACAGTGTTGTGAGGGCTGATTGACCCAGACTATCAAGGGGAAACTGGAGTATTACTCCACAATGGAGGAAAGGAAGAATATATTTAGAGTGCAGGAGAGCCCATAGTGTGCCTCCTAGTATTACTATGCCCTGTATTCAAGTCAGTGCGAAGCTATAGCAACCTAATCCAGGCAGAATGACAAATGATCCAGAAGCTTCAGGAATGAAAACACGGGTCACTCCATCAGGGAAAGAACCAAGACTTTCTGAGGTGCCTGCTGAAGGCCAAAGGAATACAGAATGGGTAGAAGAAGGTAGTTCTAAATACCAGCTACAATCCCATGATCAGCTACAGAAATGAGGATAGTAATTGTACTAGTTCTTTCTTAATATTGTAATATAATATAATGTTGATAGACTTAATACTGGTTCTTATAAACCTATGTTATAATGTTCAAGTTATGAAATGTTAAGAGTAAGCATCACTCAAAGAAAACTTGCCTTTTATTCTGGGGAGGCAACTAGTGCGTTTCAGTTTGTACACAAGAGAGTTATAATATTTTATGCATAATTATGAGTTTGTCATGGTATTTGGAAACTGGTTTCAAGAAATGTGTCTGGTTTTCAAGTTGAAAAGGGGTGGACTGAGTTGGTTGATTCACTGTGTCAACTTGAGTAAGAGGAGCTCAACTAAATTGGCTTAGCAATTCCACACCTGTCTCTGGGATAGTACAAAGGGGAAATGAAGAGGGATGGATCTGCTTCTGTTTCTTTGGAGAAGCTCCAGTATTCTCCTTTACCTTGGATATTATCTTATGGGTTCCTATCTCCTGTGCAGTTTAGAGCACAGACCCTTTAGCCTTCTAGTGCAGACTCTTCAGCCTTCCACCAAAGACCCATCAACATCCTGACGTGAACTCACAAGGAACACTTCAGTGAGCTCCAGATCTTTGAGTGGATCCTTCAGTCTCCAGTATGCAGACAGACCCTCTGCTCTCTTCCAGATCTGACTCTACGGATGGTCGTTGCAAGCCAATCTTATAAATTCTTATATATTTATATATCCTGTATTATATCTGTTTCTCTAGTGAACACTGGTAGATACAGAATTCAGTACTGGGAGTGGGGCAGTGCCAAATCAATCAGTGGCTCATTTAATAATCACACATCCTTAGTCCTAGCATCATACACTCTAGATCCAGCCACCTCTGAAAAAGCTCCACCTATGACTTCATGAGGCTTTGGAGGACAGGGACAGTCAGACACAAGCCACAGAACAATTGTGAAAACATCCTGAAATAAAAAGCCACTCTCACAACTGGGTCCAACAGGGACAAGTGCCTGGGCTCTGGAGATGGGGTACATCCCCGACCCCCTGCTGCCTAGAGACTTGGCACCACAGAGCTAAAAGGATATGAAGGAGAAAAACCTTCAAAACAGGAGAGAACAGAGAGAGAAGGACAGCGAGGAGGCTTCCCTGGGGAGCAGAGGGTGACAATGCTGGACCAATAGGCATCAAGATCCAATGACAACCCTTTGTACAGTTAGTTTTGAGTAGTGGTGAAGATATGAAATACAAATATAATTGCTCACCCTAATTTACTCTAATCAAGAGAGATGCCTAACAGTGATTCAAACATCCAGGGTCCATGATAGCCTAGATTTGCTACATGACTGCCTTGGCAGTGAAAATGGAAAAGCCTTTGAGATCCTTTCTCCATTAGAAGCTGCCAGCTATCGCATGCCTGGGCCACGGTGGGTGGGGGGTTAGAGTTACCTGTTGGGTGAAGACTAACTTCTATTAACTGAATTTGAAACCCCGAACCTTTTAACTTTCTATTTTCAACATCTTTCTGAATTTAGGCATAAAAATCAAACAGTATTAACATGAAGGGTGGAGAACACTTCCATTAATGTAACAAAGATTTAATATCTGAACTTGCAATTTAACAATGATAAGAAATTTACTTGGGGAAAGGTAAGAAATCTCTAATATCTTATTTATGTCGTAGGCACTGAATGCCAACTATAAGCCAAGTATGCAACAGTTGATACAGAAATGCAGATCACACAACATCCTTTGTGTATAAAATCAGCCTTCTGTTAAAAAGACCATGTAGATTAATTCACAGGTGCAAAAGCAGAGATTAAAAATCTGAATACAAAACCTCAAATGTCCATTACACTATGTATAACCAGTTTTTGATAAAGCTGCTGTACTTCTCTATAGAAATGCCTCAAAGCTACAAACAAAATCCCAGATAACTAGGGAAAGACACAGCGAAGCACACATTTATTGAGAGCATTCTAGACACCAGTGGTGCTGGAGTTATAAGACCCATATAAATGCACATTACTTAGACCAGTGCTGACCAGTGCTGTAGCCATTAGCCACATGTGGCTACTGGGCATTTACAATGTGACCAGTACAAACTGAGATGCACAGAAAATGGAAAACATGCAATGGATTGAAGATTTACTAGGAGAAAAAAGAAATGTCCACTGTATTACAAATAAGCTTTATATTGATATGTTAGAAAGGATAGTACTCTGGGTATACTTGGTAAAATATTAAATTAATTTCATTGTTTTAAATTTTCTTTTTGTCACTGAGAGAAAATGTTAAATTACCTTTGTAGCCTCTGTGTCTTGCATCTTTATTAGACAGTGATTTTATCTTCAGAGACTGTAATAGCACCTTATAAAGTAGGATAAAAATTAAACAGAACACTCATGTGCAACCAGATTGACCATTTATTTACTATCAAAAGATCAAAACTCAGATTTAGTAAATATGCAAGTTAGATGATTGAAAGTTATAGTTTTTAATGGTACTAAGGATTAACCCTTTGGACCAAGCTACATTTCAGCCCTTTCTCCCTTCTTTCTTTATTGGTGAGGAACATTCAACCCAGAGCATTCACACTGAGCTGCATCCCCAGCCCATTTTTTATTTTTTTTATTTTTAGACATGGTCTCACTCTCACTAAGTCAGGATGGGCAGGAACCTGTGATCTTCTTGCCTCAGCTTCCAGGATCACAGGCATGTGCCACCATGCCTGGCTTGAAAGTTGTAGTTTAAAAGAATCACTCTTGGGAGGCTTAGAGGCAGGAGGAACGTGAGTTTGAGCTCAGTCTGAGCAACTCAAAAATAAGGGTTTGTGACACAGCTCCATGGTCCCTGTATTCCGTCCCCAGAACCACCACAAAAAAAGGAAAGAAATAAAGGAAAAGAAAAAAGATTCACTCTGCTATATGGAGAATAAAGAACAATTAACCACTAATTTTTTTTTTCCTCAGAACTGATGGGCTCAATTATTATCATTATAACCCGTTCCAAAAAAATCTTTATTTTTTTTTATCATCAGTTGGACAGTTTTCCTAATCTCCAACAGTGAATTTACCTTCATTATCATTTCATGTTAAGTACCACCATCTTCAGTTTCATTAAGATTTTACTACCACGTTTAGGTTATGGCTGAAATGAGATAGATTCTCTGCAGAACTTGTTAATATAATCTGGAGTAAATTGGTCTTTAAAAATGGAAGTACATCTTTTCATCCACTATACATGATGATATAATAATAAAGCTAATAGGAAAAATAATAAAGAGAAAGCCAGCTGCCAACTACAATGTGTTACAACAACATATGAGCAACCTGTCTTTATTGATACAGATTATAACAGAATAATCATTTTGGCCAATATATCAGCAGTTCTTTAAAGGTAGTTTGAAAAAGAATATAATATTTGCAATGATAATTGTCATAATAAATGTCAATTTATTGAAATGACTGCTTTGCAAATTTTTATTTTTAAAATTGCATTATAAATGAATAGCACCTCATTTAATTCTCATAACCACTTCAGAATTAAATGCTTTTTTTGGTTTTGTTTTGTTTTTTGAGACAGCATCTCACTTTGTAGTTCAGGCTGGCCCTGAACTCATTATGTAGACCAGGCTGGCCTTGAACTCAGGGCTGTCCTCCTGCCTCTGCCGCCTGAGTGCTGGGATTACAGGCATGCGACACAATGCCTGGCTAAATGCTGTTACTATTGTTCCCAGTTTCCAGATTAGTAAATTGCTTAATGGAAAGATGTGGTCAAAGCGGTGCCAGTCATAAACAGAAGAGGATAGACTGAGGTCCAGTGTTTGAGCACGACACTAGGCCACATATTAGATAACATTAATAATTAAGAAGTCTAGGCCAACAGATTAAACTTTTAAGTACTAAAAAAAAAAAAAATTCAGTAGCCCTTAAAGATAGAGCAGTCATCAGAATTGCTGCTGGCACACAGAGAGCTGCCTCCAGGAGATCTGAATGGACTGATTTGCAAAAGGCATTCCTTGGAGCTGTTAGTGCTCCTTCCCACATCCAGCCTCACTGGGAGGAGGGGACTCCTTTATTTCTTTGTCCTATATGTGAAGTGCACAGATAACAAATAAATTTAATGAAATCAGGAGTATAATTATTTTGCATATAATTGTGCTAAAGATACCAAGTCAATATTAGAAAAGTATCAAGAAAATTACAGAAAATTGAAAGGGCTACTTTTACACTCAGCTCAAGTGACAAAGTACAGATTAGGGTGGAGGTTTTCATGTTTTGGGAACAATAAGGAAAAGCAGCATGTTTGATACTCATGTATTTCCCTGCCATTAGGAAATTTACATTTAAATTATTCTAGCTGGATGTGATGGCACATGCCTGTAATCCCAGCACTCTTAAAGGCTGAGGAAGGAGGGATCACAAGTTCGAGCCCAGCTCAAGCAATTTAGCAACTTAGTGAGACCCTGTTTCAAAATAAAAATTTTTAAAAGACCTAGGGAAGTAGCTTAGTGTAAAGGGATTGCGTTTATTCTCAGTACCAAAGAAAGAAATGAAATGAAATCATTCTATTTTGTACAACTCTCCCCAAGGGATAAAAGATTATATACTACAATCCTGCAGGACAATGAAAAGCACCATTATGACAATAAAAGTGGAATGCCGCCCAAAGAAACAAGCATAGGGCAGGGAGTGCAGGGTGATCTGTTTTCTGGAAATGACACACAAAAAGGCCTACAGCAGGGCAAGAGGCCACATGGGCTTGCAGCAGATAGTGACAGGATAGGGTGAGCTGCTCCTTCTGTTCTTTTGCCACAGTGAATATAAAACACCCCCTTTTACTGTCATGGGAATCCAGTGTCTTTTGTCCTAGGGTGTGCACTGTAAGCAAACAAGGATTGTTTAAAAGCAGAGGAAGAAAGGAAACTTCTTGCCAAGTGAGATGCAAACAGTAACACAACCATCAACAAATGGACGAAAGGATCGCTAGGGATAGGGACAGGTGTCATCTGGAAGGAATCCTTGCACTCGGTCTGTCTCTTTCTGGCTTTTAAAAACTAGAAAAGCAACTTTAAAAAATAATTAAGGTACTCTCAATGCTATATAAAGTTGTATAGCATAGAAAGAATCTTATTACTCAGGAATTAATCAGACTGCTGACTAGATGTATAAGGCTAGTGCAGAATGAGTTCTTCCTTTAAAAAAGAAAAATAAGATCATCTTAGATATTTAGATGGTTGGTTATCATATAGTATGCTTGTAATTTGTGTAATATTTTTCCCAATTAAAAAAAAAAAGCTTGCAGGAAAGAAGAATGATTTTTTTCTCAAAAGAGAAAAAAACTGTATCAGACTCAAAGAAAAATCTAAGGATTTATTTTTCTTTAAACAAAGATCCAAGAAAGTCCTGAGAACACCTGAAGTAAATTTCACACATGATGCATGCGGATTTGCCTGAAGTTCGATTCGCCTGGAGAGAAGCTGGGATGCTGCTCAGCACTTGGTCTGGTGTGTGGCCTCCTGGGTCATGCAGGACATTGACTCTGCCTGAGGAACTGACATGGTTTGGTTGTGGTGCATCTTGTATTTTCCTTGGGGTTGCATTTGCTAAGGAAGAAATAAAATGCAGTGCATTTTGCATGAGCCTTTTGGCTCACTGTCCCCAAGTGCTTGGGAGGCAGGGAGGAGGCCACCAGGCATTACTGTTTCTCTCTGCAACAAATGCCTGGATTCCCTCACTTTTAGTAAATAGTCACTGACATGACAACTTTCACAGGAGATGTTCAAATTACTTGAATATTCTTGTCAAATTAAGTGATTCAGCACAGAATCTGTTAACCACTGACAAAGCCTGACAAATAGATTTGTTCACGTGCTTCTCAGTCAGCAGGATGCTGAGGGCTTGAGTTCCATACCCTTTCCAACCTTCCTGACTCTGCTCAATGCCATTTGCCTTACCGAGACTCCCAATTTTCACGCCATTTCTTCAAAGTGGAGTGCCCAAGTCCGAACAAGTCCTCATTTGTAACAATTATAAATAGCTGTGTCTAGGACTCCAACAACAGTATCTGAGACAAAATAGTACAATGTTTGGGGGGCTTTGGGCTACAAGCAGCCAGAAGTTATTGCCCCTTTTTAAGAGGTTATTTTCACTTCCCTGGGCCTCAGCCTCCTCTGTAAAATGGAAGCCTTCCATTGGTCCATTCCCAAAACCAACAGTCGGTCTTCTACCATTGCTGATGGCAAACACGTCACTTCATGGCTAAAATTCTAAGCCCATAAAGGTAGGGACTGCCATTTATCCAGGGGCCAAAAATGTTCAATTACCCCATCAACATGCAAACTCATGGGAAATCTGACAAAAGAGTCAGACTATCTTATTCACTGACTGCAAAATGCCACAGAAGGGGCTCTGGTTAATTAAATGGGTCTTGTTGAAAGAGTTCCCATCAGGCAACCTCCATTACAAGCAGGTCAGCATCTCTTTCAGCCCATTTTTCTTTTGAAATTGGAGACTGAAACTAGGGCCTCTTCATGAAGCTACATCCCTAGTCCTTTTTAAAATTTTGAGACATGGCCGCACTAATTTGCTCAGGTGGGACTCAAGCCTGCTCTCTTCTTGCCTTAGCCCCCCAAAAGTACTGGATTACTGTGCTAGGCTTTTGCCCCCGTTTTTGACTGCAGTGGCTGAAGGATGTCACTCTAAACACCAACAGAAGCTCTAAGTGTGGTTGACAATGGCAGCACCTTTAACTTCACAGAAGATGCTTTCCTCTGTGAGAACAAGTGTCCAGCTGATGGCCAGCTCTCTGACTAGGAAAGGTAGCCATCTTCCTTGGGGCCCCACTGTCTCCCATCAGGCTAAGTGGCCAAGGCAAGAAAGGTAAAATGGAGCACGAGTTAGGGATATCTCACCACTGGACTGAGCAGTGAAAAGCCTACCCTGTGAGCCTAAGAGCGAGCAAGAAAGCGATGTGTCTCCACTCTCTCCTACAACAGCAAAGCCAGGAAGCTGCAGCCGCCTGAAGAGCAGGAGGACAGTGCAGGCACAACTCCAGACTGAGCAACATGTCATCCTTGGCCAAGCAGCTTAAGGAAAATCCTTAGAATTTTTCAAGTCTCTGTGAAATAGCCACACCACAGAGCCACTTTTTTTTTTTTCTTTTTATTGAGGTTATTGGTACAATCTAGGTATACAGTACAATTACATTCATCATTGGAATTCTGAACCTTTACATAATAGGTCTTGATTCTCATTTTTCCCCTTGTCCCTGCCCTCTCTTCACCCCCTCCTCCCCTCCCCATTCACAAACACTTTATTTCCATTTTTTCAGTTTCTCATATTTTTTTCCTCTCCCTTCTTACCTTTCCCCCACCCTTCCCACTTTCTTTACACCTTTAGCCCTTTACTTCCTATTTCACATTATTAATTGTCTCATTAGGATCCTGTGCACTATTATAGTTTTTCACACCAAAGAAACTATTCGGTATTTCAGTTAAAGAAATCTCTGTATGAACATTAAAAATAGGGAATCCTAAAATAAAACTAAAAAGGAAAGTAAAAGAGAAACGGCAATGATGTAACATCAAAATAATCCTTAATTCTGGAGATGAAAATGGTCCCTGAACATATTTAAATTGCTTCTTGCTCTTATAGTCTTATCTTATTCTTTTTTTCATTATTTAGAGAATACTTCATTAGTTTCTATAATCAAACCCATGTAGATATGACCTTACATATATTGCTTCTAAATAATACTTAAGTGTGTTCAATAGAAACGGTTCCTAAAAATCATCAAATGTAGATTGGATGGTATAGCAACTGGCAGTGGCTGGTTTTCCAGCTGAAGGTACAAAACTCACAATTCTTATTTTTCAGGTTATCAAACTATTCTGGGGGACAGCAGCACACAACAGAAAATAGATCCCTTCTAACTAACCTTGCCCCTTGAGGAGTAAGTGTTAAAAGTAAATAGGAGGGCTGGGAATTTAGCTCAGAGGTTTGGTGGCCTGCCTCGCAAGTGCCAAGGACCCGAGTTCAATCCCCAGTACCTGGGCAGTTTAATGAGTGTCAGAAGTGGCCTTATATCAGGAAACTATATGAACCTCTTGAAACTGAAAAAAATTATGAACATATAACATCACTGTTTATAAGTCAATGTCTATCAGGAAAAAATGGCCCAGAATCTGCATTAGATTTGAAAAGTATGTATCTCTGATTCAAAAATATTCAGAATCATTACTTGATGGTTTCTCATGGTTTGCAAAGTGGATTCCTCTTGGAGGAAAACATTTTCTTGGTGCCACCCTAGTGTCAAAAGCAGTTTCTTAGGCCTTTTATCCACTCCCTGCCCAGTGAGCTCTGCTAAAGCTTTCTTTTCTGGCCGAGATTCTCCTAATTCAGCCAGGAACAGCAACTAGACAGATCTAGTGCAAGTGAAAGGAAGTAGGACTGCTGCTGCTAATTTCAATTTAAAATGAAAGAGAAATTTAGATTGGGCAAACTCAATTAATCTAGATATCATAAAGAAAAAAGACATTAATTTTTCTTTTATTGATATCAATGCCCATAAGAAAAATTATTTGAAGTTTTAAAGTATTTTAAAGTTTTAGGTGTAAAATATTGTATTATAATACAGTAAATGATTGGCAGGGAAACTGGTATAGTAGGTTATGAACTGCTTATGTGAGGCTACCTGACAGGAAACTTTGGTGTTCACTAAGTATCAATTTAAGAAAAAGGGAAAGAACAAGTGCATGTAATTTATTCCACTGCACAGTAAACTTCTTACACTACAATAACTTTTCTCACATTTGGATTCTGTTTATCTAGAAGCATGAAGAATACCCAGAGGTTTACCTTTTCCCGGGATGACCAACAATAATGGAGATTTAGCAAGACACCCTAATTTCCAGACCATGTCACTTACTACAGAGAGGACTGGACTAGATCATGGGTTAGAAGAGGTGAACTCATCACAAAAACCCAGTGGGTGAAGCAGTGGACAGCAATTCATAAACTTCCCCAAACGTTTCACTCACTTCTTCAGTTTGCATTCTGCTACCTGCATCTCCCTGCCTTTGGATTATTGTTTAAATTTCCCTTTTTGACTAGACAGTTCTTTGTCTGAGGACCACACTGGTGTTATGTCTGTACCTCAAAAAATGTTAATTACCTACCATGAGACAGATATTCTACTGGACACTTACTCAGTTGAAGAATGAAGCATTTTTCCTTCAACTAAACACTACAGAGTGTTTTGTGGAGTTACTCTTCACAGTCTATTTTCTTTACAGTTTTAACTTAGTGTACTGATACCCAAGAGTGTCTAATGTCCAAGACCAGACCAGTTTTTGTTCACTGTAGATGGCTAGAGCTACGAAATGGGCATTTAATGAAAAATCTTTCTCTAACTTTTGCTGAATCACCCATAATTTCCAGCTCATGGGTAACTATAAACCAAAGAGAAGAAATCTCATTAAATTGTGCAGTGTTTTAATAATAGTCATATAATTCTATGTTTAGTTTTCAGATTGAAAGTGAACTAACCCATGTTAATCCATAAATTCTGAATTCTTCCACTATCATTTTATTATAGACATACTTCAATACTTTAGTGATTTTTTTAAGAATACCATCAGTATCATATTCCTGTATAGTTAACCAGAAGAAAACCCATACCCCTTTCCTGATTATCCACTTACAATACATCCAATTGAGATTTTGATGTATTTAACTTTGTTTGTCAATTCCTATACTCATCATCCAAGGCAAAGGAAATTCAGTTGGCTTCTAGGAAAATAATGCACCGCATCACAGCATGAAAGTTTTCTGTACCATGAATTACATATCTGACAATATGACAGTTCTTGGAGTATTTCTATGTACTCACTATACATTGGTTCTTCATAGAGCTTTACATTAGATCATCATTCTCCTCCATTCATGAAATCACCCTTCCCCCAAAAGCCTTCCTAGATGAAAGCACAAAGTCAGGACACTGGTGAGTACACCCTTTGCAGTGATTCTGAAAAACATTCCTTTCTGTTCTTAGAAATTCATTGTGGATAATGTTGCTAGAAACAGTCCCTGGCCTGTTTGGACAGATACTGTGTGGAATGGGGGCCAGGGACCAGCATCCTTTGGTTCTGCACCTTCCACATTTACAACACTGGAGAATTGGATTATCACGAAAAGGAAATGTGAATGTGCTACCAAGCATCCTGTTACTTACACATTTCTTTGAATTCATAGTAAGAGAACTGTTGGGTGAAAAATATCTAAAGGCACAAACACTGTGGGATAATCACATAGACTCTAATAGAAGTGATTTCTTTAAAGAATGGGTTTTTAAAAATCCTGTTAGAATCTGTAAATATGACATTTGGAGCACTCAGTTACAGCTATGGAACAACAGACACCATTAGAAGGTCCAGTATGTGCTAAAAGAGAAGCTCCAAGTAAAGAATCACAACTAAAAGCACTATTTTTCTTTTTTCATCAAATTGGTGAGTATCTACGATGTGTCACCACAGTTCTAGACATGATGGACACAACAGTAAACCAGAGAAGCAAAATTTCTGCCTTTGTGACCTTATATTCAAGTACAGAAAGGCAATACTAACACAAAATAGATGCCCAAAGTAGGTGATAAGGGCCGTGGAAAAAAATCAAGCATGGAAGAGGTATCAGGGCATAATGGAAAGGGCTGGAGTGTTTAGATTAAACAGCTTAAGATGTAGGACACAGCCATGGAGATATCTAGGGGAAGAGCTCTCTAAGCACATGCAAAGATTCAGAGGCAGGTAGGTACCTGGCAGTTTGAAGGAATAATGAGAAGGCCAATGTGTCAAAACTCCTTAAACTCCTTCCAGTTTAAGGGGTCATAATTAAGGGGCAAAATATCTTCCTAACACAGCCACATTTTCATACTCTAAGAGCAGGAATGTGCCTTTGGAAATGCTTCCTGAAACCCTTTAGTGCTAGCAGGGAAGAAATGAGGAAACAGAGGCTGAGTGAGCATTTCACAGTCACACAAACAATGGCTGAGAAAAGCTTTTACACAAGTATTCCAAACTCAGCACAATGATTTTGCTTCATGCTTTCAACTTTATAATGAAGTGGGGGGGGCAGGAGTTTAGCTTAGTGGTTCTGCCACCTGCCTTGCAAGTGGAAGGACCTGAGTTTGATCCCTG
>NW_022900913.1:26648833-26651735 GCF_012274545.1 Fukomys damarensis | reverse complement strand
AAAAAAAAAAAAAAAAAAAAAAGTTATAATGAAGTGGTACTTTTCTTATTTAAAAACAAAATGAGAAAACAAAAATAGTCCATTCAATGAATAAAATCTATGTTCCTAGAGTTAAAACTGAGTAATCCACTTTTTCACTCAACTGATGGCCAGGAGACATCTTATATAAATATTTGTTGAGGAATTAATGAAATGATAAAAGGAGCACTACTCTAATGTCACTATCTAGCAACTAATTATATAGTGTAACAGAAATCTGTGCATAAGGAAACAGCCTCAGGATTTGTACTTTACCACTGTTACCATAAAAAAGTGGAAACAGACTGTTCCTCAACAGAAAAAGTGCCTGAAACTGAAAAACTGGCAACTCTAATTTTCTGTTGGCAAGGGAGTAGCTATACCATGATTTATTCATATACTAGAATTCTTTGTAGCAGCTGAAGTGAATAAAGATTTATATGTACCTCAAAAATATAATAGTAAGTATAAAATGCAAGCTGTATATATATACAGAATTATGCCATTTATGTAAAATGCTAAACACAAACTTGCATATATTTTTGTGGATATATAATACACAGAAGTACCAAACATGGCTGAAAACTGTACGTACCAACTCCACATTAGTGGTTACCTGAGGTTGGACGAGAAAGGAGCAGGATAGAAAAAAATCTTTTAACTTACAGCTTATTTTTCATGAGAAAGGGTATAAGGAAATATGGAAATATTAGCAACTCTCAAACCTAGCTAGTGGAAAAGGAATGCTTTACTATATTTTTTCTTTTATGTATGTTTGAAATATCTCATATTTATCTTTATTTTAGAAGGGAGGGAGGGAAAGATAAAAAAGTTCCCCACTACTTTCTATTAACTTCAACTCCCAATAGTACTTACTTAACCTCCAAGTCTCAGTTTCTTCACCTTTAAAGCACTAGGTAGGGGTGCTGAGTGTGTGGCTCCTCTGCAAAGTGCCCACTTAGGACAAGAAAGCCTGGGGGGAGGTCCTCCTTAGTAACAAAAGCAAAAGCACAGGAGGATGGTAAGCATACTTGTACCTAAGTTCTTTGAGAACTAGCAATCTGGAGACAGAATTTTATTGTCAGAAACACTATTAAAAGGTGGGGCAAGGTATCACTCCCCCACTGAACCCTCAGAAGTTCAGCATCCATTTTTCTTATTCAGTTTCACAGGCACTAATACTAAGATGTTTTAACTTCGTTAAAACCACTATCACTATTTTCAAAAAAGGATTGGGGTGTAGCTTAAATCCACAAAGCCCTATGTAGATTCCATCTGCACCACTGTCCCTAACTTGTAAAACAAATTTAGGGACTACAAACGCTTTCAATAAATTTATTTAAGAAGCATCTCAGGGAATGCAGATAATGAAAATCATGGGCAGTCCAGAGGAGGTTGTCTCTCTCCGCTCATGTATCTCTCCCCTGGTTAAAATGATAAGAACTGGATAAATTTCCGATAAAACTGCCTTACAAGCCCAAGGAAATAAAGATTTCACTTGTTAGTTAGCCTTAAGGAAAGATTATTAAGGGCCGGGGATTGAGCTCAGTGGTGCAGCTGCCTGCCTGCCTCTCAAGCTCAAGGTTCCGAGTTCGATCCCAGGTACCAAAAGAAAAAAAGAAAGAAAGAAAAGATTAAATTATATCCAGTAATAAAACTCCCAACCACATGAATGCATAGAAGCCACCATGTGTGGAATAGAGAAATCAATAGACTCCTCGCTAAATGAACATCTGAGAAGTCCTACTAATAGACAAAACCAGATCGTTTCTCCTCCAGGCTCATATGGCCTTAGGATCACATTCCGCAGATAAAGAGCAAACTTTCCCCATTCCGGGCCGCTCTCTACTCTCCAGAGCTCTCCCGGAAGGGAATCCCATTCAAATCACCTACTAGCCGGCTACTAGCCTACAATATTGGGGAAGCCACAGGTCCCAGGCGACTGGTACTAAGCGCGCAAATTCGCCCAGTCCATCGCTAGAAATAAAGTTGTGCTGAGCTGGGCTCCTTGGACAAGAAAAGGGAGCCTGGATGCACTGCCCATTCTCTCTCAGGTCTCTCCGAGGTTACTTCTAATCCCTTCAGGTACCACGGAGCTCCAACTGCTGTAATCCCGGTCTGCTGCATCTCCAGGGCCTGATACCCCTACCATATCCTCCTCACTAAAGGAGTTGCAGATGCACGCAGCAAACTGCAGCACCTAAACGGCGGACAGACTGGCTTAAGTCGGCAGGGAAGGCAAAGTGAGAGCAGAAGGATCCTGCCTTCCCGGGCCGGGGTCTCCGCCGATGGCGGGCGCCCCTCTTTCCTCTCGAAGTCACAACCACCCCAACCCCAGCATCTCTCTGCCCTGTCTTCCTCTGAGCCAAGACGAGAGAAAGGACAAGGGGGATCGGGTTCAGGGGGCCGCAGGAGGCCCGGAGTGGTCTGGCCTGCGCTCTCTGGCCAGCTGAAGGGCTCCACGAAGTTCGGAAAGGAACAATAGCGGACCCCGGGTCTCCGCAGCTACGCGGAGTCTCCCTCTCGCGCCTCCCTCCGCAGCTTCTCCAAGTTCAGCCGGGAGGCGGGTCGAGATCAGAAGCAGGGGCCGGGGCCAGCGCGCGGGGCGAAGCAGGTGGGACGGGGCAGACAGGAGGGCGCGTCCCGGCCTCCCGCCAGGTCTGGTCATTCAGTCATTCATCCCACTCGCGCTACCTCCGCAGCACCCGGCCCGGCCCTGCCCCAGCCGTCCTGCAAGTCGCCGATGGGCGTGAGGAGGAGAGCCCCTCATTCTAACTTGGCTGGTCCCCCCTCTTTCTGCCCAGGTCCCCAAATCCGCTCTGCGCAGACAGCTGGCGGCGGGACCCTCACTGCCGCTCCGCCAGCCGCTGCTCCCAGCGCGTCG
>NW_022900913.1:26620602-26648493 GCF_012274545.1 Fukomys damarensis | reverse complement strand
GGGGCGCCCATCCCCCGGTCCGCGCGCTCTGGGGCGTCGGAGGCCGGCTTTCGGGGGGATTCTGGGACCCCTCTCCGCGGATCTGCTCATTGCCCTAAGCTAAAGTTAGCGGCCCCGACGGTGCTGCGTAGCGACCCTGGGGTCGAGTGAGATCCCAAGTAGTGCTCATTTCTGGTGAGCTTTCCAAGTGGTTTGTAGTCGTGGCGCCCATCCCCCGGTCCGCGCGCTCTGGGGCGTCGGAGGCCGGCTTTCGGGGGGATTCTGGGACCCCTCTCCGCGGATCTGCTCATTGCCCTAAGCTAAAGTTAGCGGCCCCGACGGTGCTGCGTAGCGACCCTGGGGTCGAGTGAGATCCCAAGTAGTGCTCATTTCTGGTGAGCTTTCCAAGTGGTTTGTAGTCGTAGCGAGTGTTTAAAAGTCACCAACCCAAACCCCTTCTGAATAGAACCTAACTGGTTATGTTTTCCAAATTATTGAACAGAAACTAAACTAGAATGTGCTTACATTCCTTGAACCAATCGGTTGGAGTATCTTTCCTAACTCTTCAGGTGGCAAGACGGATTTACCAGCGGGAAGTGTTGCTCTGCTCCGGATTTAGAAGGCAAACACGTCCTCTCTGTGCTGGCTGACAGGAGAAGTGACAGGGGGAACACACTCGCCTGGCGCCTGTGATGCACTGGAGTGCAGACTCCCTTTCCCCGGTGCCTCCTACAGCTTCTTTCTTCCCCAGGCCTCCCAGGGACCTTTGATCCTTGATGAGATCTTCCATTAATTCCAAGGATTTCAAGGCTCTCTACCTACTCATCTAATTTGTCCCAGCTTTTCCATGCTAACCAGCTTGGAAAGTTTTACTCAACAAAGCCTTCCCTTCTGGCTAATGCTGCATCCTTTTCACAAAGTCATACAGAGTTAACAAGTGCTATGGCGCTTTGGGTCCCACTTGTAAGCCGACTGAACTTCCGAAGGGGGGTCGGGGGAACTGCCAATTCCAACAAAACTGAAATTCGCCTTGAGTTCATTTTACACCTTAACATTCATGTGTTAGACTTTGTATGTTCCTATCTCCCAGCCCGAGTCTCCCAAAGGAACAGCAGGCCTTGGCTTTCACAGGTGAGTTTGCCAAATAGGAAGCAAAAACACCATAAATCAGGACTCCCCAAGGAAATGGTCAACAGCCAGTTTAAAGCAAGATGTGCAATATTCCTGTCCTTCATTCCTGTCTCAAATAGAATCGCACTCTAAAAGAAATGTGAACCAGCAAACACTTCTCAGTTTGGTTTTGCTTAAGGTCTACAATTTCTACAATATGGTGTTTCATCATGGTTGATATAAATGAAATACTTTAGGATATGTCAGCCTATTGCAGTATTGAATACTGCATCCGATTTCTCTGCTTGTAGCAGGTATTGTTCAAGCATAGATAGCTGGGGTGATGAGATTTGGAGTATGTTACAACGTGTATGAAGCTGGGAATTTAACATATGCATATTCTTTAGGAACAAGTGACAAGTCAAAGGAGTTAAAATATTAAACAGTGATTGTCTAAGGCTGCCCGTTAGCCTTTGATTCCTGACCCTCATCATTTAAATGTCAGTCACCTCTGAAGAGCCTAGGTCATCTCTCTGGCTCCCATATGGGTTGTGTGCTAGTCTCATTATTTGATAACCTCACCATATAACTTCAGCAAGTCTAACCATTATGAGGGGTTTTTGTGGAGGGAAGGATTCTTATTTGTTGGTTATGCCAAAATCCTCCAGATTCTCCCTTTTGAAATATAAACTGACTTCCTACTTTGTAAATCTACCTGCCTCAGGCAACAGATGAATTTCTGCCTACTGAAGGGGGATTAGTAGTCAAGTGTGGGATTAAAGAGTGTTCTCATTGGTTGTTTGCCCATAAAATTTAGAAATGCTAATTGGGGTTCAAGATACATTGACTATGTCCTTGGATGGAGGGTGGCCCAGGTAAAAGCATTCAAGAGAAGTCAGCAAGAACAAAATGACCACCGATAACCGGTGTAAGATAGTAAAAGCTTTTAGGGAGAATAATATGTTCCCTCCCTTTACCTAAAGCAAGATAGATGTGCTATGTATTACTGAGGTGTGAAAGAAGAAATAAAGATAAGTAGAAAGGAGAAATGGAAAATCATAATTTGAAAAGTATACTTTTAAGGAAGCCTCAACTTCAGGACAAAAAGTTATCTAAAGTCACATCTGTTTTCCTCCAAGGAAACACTGAAAAAAAAAAAAGAATTCTATGTCTTAAAGACACAGTAAGTCTGTAAAGTGGGTCGTTCCTTGCCTTTCACTTATAAAATGGGCCATTACCTTTCACCTATAAATTGAAACTAGATTTTCTATAGATTCACAAATTCTGTCCATGGCCAAACCACCCTGAAAAAGCCTGATCTTGTCATATTCACAAATGCCTCAGGTTTCCAACCCCAAGAACACATAAATATTCCCAGCCCCAGATCTTAATGCACCTCACCTATGAGTGCCCACATCCCCTTCTGAGTGCATATCTCTTTCTAGCTAATCTGCTTATGCCTCTCACTAACAAACCCAACAACTCACTTCAATGATAGTCAAGAACCTACTCTGTGATGTGGTTAAATTGAAGTCCCATGTCCTTTTGGTGAAGTACCTTCACAGACCCCCATCTGCTGTCATTATAGTGAATACTAAGATCAAAGAGACCAGGTGTCCTGACTCCTTTACTTATTTGCAATTTGAACATTGAGTGTCAGCTTCTTCAGGTCCCACTTTCCTAATAAGTAAAAGATAACATCAAACTATACAGTGTCTGAGAACTTTCCAGTTCATTTACTAAGTCCATTTTTAGATTGTAGAACCTTCACAAGCAAAAGTGTCCTGTCATTTATGGTAAAGCATTGTTCTCTAATTATTCTAGTGGTTCAATCTTGTCACACCAACATAACTGTAAACTCAAAAGAGTGCTGCTATCCAGGAATTAGCAAAACTCCACAAATGGAATTCTTTGATTGGTAGGGCTCAGCTTTCATTTTCTTTTCTTTTTTTTTTTTTTTTTTTTTTTTTTTTTTTTTGGTACCTGGGATTGAACTCAGGTGCTTGTGCTTGTGAGGCAGGTGGCTGAACCACTGAGCTAAATCCCCAGTCCTCAGCTTTCATTTTCAAAATTAAATAATATCATATCCCTTCCTCCTTGTCCCAGTAGCTCACTGCCATTGATTTTCCCCAGATTAGGAATGTTTTAAGATTAGGGTAACAAAAAACTGCCCCCGAAAAGGCAAACGAGTTAGATACCACACAAGAACTCAAACTCTTCTACTTATTTGGTGTTTGGTCAGTGAATCTGGAATGTCCCAGAGAGGCCCATGTCAAAGGCTTGACCCCTAGGGTAGTGCTATTGGGAAGCAATGGAACTTTTTAGGAGGTCGGGCCTAGTAGGAGCCTTTAGGTCCTAGGGTATGTGCCTTTGAAGGAGATTAGGGGACTCAGGTCTCTTCCTTTTCCCTTTTGCTTCCTGGCCACAATGTTTGCTGAGCCACATTCTCCTGCTGTGATGTGTTGACTTGCCACAGACCTGAAAACAACAGGACCAATCAATCATGGACTAGAACTTCCTAAACTGTAAACTAAAGTAAAACTTTGCTCTTCACATATTGATGAGATTAGGTATTTTCTTACAGTGACAGGAAGCTAAGCAATACACTCAGGATATGACTGTACTTTGGGGTCTAGTTAGAAGCAGAGTGGCTTAGAGGACGATGAAGTTATTAGACCCAGTCCAGAAAATAAAACAAAACTCAGGATCACAAAAATTACAAATAATTGTATAGCTTGCATCATATTTCTTTTAGCAGCTAAAACACATTTAGCATCTACTCTATACCACACAATTTTCTAAATGATGTGTATCAGAGGTGGTGAACCTATGATGTGTGTTATTTGTTTTAAGACAAAAAAAAAATGAATGCATGAGTTATTTTTTCTAAACTAAAGCCTCAGCATTTAGGTTTAATTGCAGTGTTGGCACTTTGTGATAAATAAGTGGGTTTTGGGTTACAGCTTGAGCACTGGTCTCTAACAGGTTCACCATTGATGATACATACATTGGCTAGGTGATCATGTACTTAATTGTCCAATCTGGGACACTTTTGAGAATTAAGTTCTAAGTGAATTTGAATACTAAAAAAAAAAAAAAGGCAGAAATTAGAGCTGTCCTGAGCCATCCATATACTGGGTCAATAAATCCTTACATTAACACCTAATGGATATCATATCTCCTTAGGGCACAAGAAGGAAGTGGGACACAGAGAGAATAAATAATGTGTCCAAACCACACAAGTGAGAGTACTGGGATTCAAATCAAAGCAGTCTGACTCCAGAACCTTCATTCTTAACTGCTTAAAAGTAAATATGGATTGAGAATTTACGAGCTGCAAGGTTTTTCTTAATTTGTACAACAACTTGGGCATTATATTATCCTGTTTTTACTTATGAGGAAACAAAAGTATCAAAGAGATCCACAAACTTGCCCAAATCATAGAACCAGAATGAGCAGAAGTATGAACCAAAGTTTGGCTGCCTGACTCCAGAGAGTGGTCCTTATAGCCATCACTCTACTGTGCATTAGGCCACTTCTATTCACAAATGATGCTCATATTCATCTCTTCTCCCAGGTTTGGTAGAGAATTGGACATGAGAGGATGAGGCAACTAATCATGGAAATAATCACAACACAGGCAACTAATCATGGTAAATTCAGTCTAGTGGTCTCTGCCCTCTTAGAAGGAACAGTTTTAGGTAATCCAAATGGCTATCATGTTGCTTAGTTTGTGCTATGCATGTCAGAAATTCCAGTCGGATGTGAGGGCGCATGCCTGTAGTCCCAGTACTTAGGGAGCTGAGACAGGAGGATTGCCACTACTTTGAGGCCAGCCTGAGCTACACAGTGAGTTCAAGAACAGCCTGGATTACATAGTGAGACCCTGTCTAAAAAAAAAAAAAATTCCAGAAAAGATTCTCCAGTCAGGCAGTGGAGGAAGATATTCTGAGGAGTCCACATCCATGAACATCAAGAAGGCAGTTACTTGGCTATGAGACAACAAAGAAAGAGCTTTCATAGAGTCAGAAGCAATGATGTGGCTTTTAAATCCACAAGTACAGTGTTCTCTTGTCTCCTCTGAACCCAGCAAAATCACCTGCTTTTAAAAAAAATCACTGCACATCTTGGACATTTACCCTCAGGCACTGCTTAAAATAGTCCTGGTGTCAGAATGTTACACCCTCTCTTTACATCAACATAATGTAGGGCCCCTGCATTATTGGCTGACCCTGCTGTGCTTGGAAAGTCTGCTTCTTGGCCTTGCAGAGTAAGATTAAGTAATGAGGGTAGGGCTGGTATTGCAATGCGCCTTACAAAAGTTGATGCTCCAGAAAGATTACTTGCCAGACTCATCTAAGTGAACCTGCCGTTTTTGCTGGCCTGGTACACTTGTTTCCTGTTAATGGGACTAAATTTGAAATCTGAGAGTCTTGTTTCCTCCATTGAGATCAATTTCTGCTCAGGAGATAGTTTAATTTGTGTTCTTTCCTTATCCAATTAGTGCATCCTTAGTAAATCTGTGTACTACCTTTGCTAATGAGTTACTCTGAATCTGTTAATGGCTTCTTGTTTGTGTTTTTCAAAGGCTCTATAGCCTTTTGGCTTCTGTTACTGTCACTTTGCCATTTTTTTTGTTTGCTCTCTAAAATCCTTTGTAGACTACATAAAGTGGATTGCCTGTTGTTTTCATAATTGTTCTTTTTACTGTGTGAGTGAACACATTTTAAAGACATTTTCCACAATAGAATGTTAGTGCCTAAGATATTTGACTGTACTTTTGTGAAGATATTCAACAAAATTCCTCAAGTTCATTCTTTTGCCTGAATGTAACTTTCTCTAACTCTCCAAATATGTACCTCAAACAAGTTTTTCACCTTCAGAATGAGGATTTTTAAATTTGTCATTCTTCTTCTACATTTCAAAAACAGTTCCATAATATCTTGTTTTAGTCATCCTGCTTGAGTTTCAGCATAAGACTATGAAAATGTTTCTGTCTGTGCTTCAACATTCTGTAAGAGGAAAGAGAGGGATGGAATTAAGGGAACCAGAGAGAGCTGTGCAACCTACTCCTTCCAGAGGGCTGTGCAAGGAGAGGCAAGGTTCACAGAAACCAGTGAAGCAGGAAAAAAGGCCATGGCCACTTCCTCCCACAGATTCCTAGAACACCAGGAACATAAAAGCCAAGAAGACAAATTGCCTTCATAGTAATAGGCCAGTGACAGGGCAGAGGGAAGGCTCTGTTGTTAAAGATAGGAAGGGCATTGTTGGTCAATCAGAGGGCAGTTTGTCCTTTTGAATTATGTAACAGGGAAGGAAACTTTGGAAGCCCTTTGAAGAAAACCAGAAAACAAAAGTAAGTTGGTACGGAATTAGGCTAGGAAACTTCTCACCCAAAGACCCAGTGTAGAAAATAGTTTATTTACTTAGCTTATAAATGGAAGGGACTGACAGAGAATCGGGTGACCAGCCCCATTATTGTTGGTTTATGTATGGCCACAAATTAGGAATAGACAGTGAACTAGGACTCTGGACAATAAATTAACTTCCTCAGGCACCGTGGAATGCAGCCCACCCCCTACTAAAGGAGATTCAGTCACTCCCTACTAATTTCCTGAGTTTTGAGGAAACTCTAGTGTAAATGAACCCATTCCTTCTGAGATCCCAGTTTCCTGTAAACCCTATGTGTCAAAGAATTGGGTCAAAAGTCTGAGTCCTAGTTGGTCATTTTAAAACCACAGTGCCACCTGTGATAAGTAGGTGACCACTAAGCAATTAAGCAATTACTGTACCCTACTTGTCTATAAGTAATTCTAAATTGAGAGGGCAGGTGGCCACCCCATTCAGGATGTATCCTGGAAATCCAGGAGCTATCCTTCTTCTCCTTATTTTAATTAAAACTCTCCTACTCTCATCCTTGGGTCTGTGACTTCATTCTGTGTTTTCAGAACTACCAATCCTGTACACATGGTATCACCCGGGTTCTGGAGCCAAGAGAGAGAGAGAGAGAGGTAGAAATCTCAATGGGCCTCATACTTGCTTTGTGGACTTCTGGAAAGTATTTTAATTTGAACCATGAGCCTTCAGAGGACTCTCTACTTACTTCCATTGTAATGTGCTCCTATTTATGAATATAAATTACAAGAACATTCCACAAGTTCCTTCTGTTCCTGATTCTCCCTCCCTGACCAACAACACTGCCTAACCACCCTTCTCTATCTGATACTCCCCTTTCTACCTAAGAAAGATATTTATTTTCACAGGAAGAAGAGGTTGAGGCTCTGACACCTGGCCCAGACAGAGATGCCCACAGTGACGGTTACCTGGGGGAGTTAATCAGCCTAACAGGACAGTCCTTGCACTCTCTGTGCCTCTTTCCCTAACCTTCTCTAACCTGTGCCTCTTTCCTTTCCCAGAAACCCAAACCCTGCCTTTTGCTTTAGCCCTGTGTGAATTTCCAGTATCCAACTTCTTTGTGTCTGACTCCTGGTTTTCTGTATGTTAATAAATTTGTTCTTTTTTAAAATGAGCTAATTTGCTTATTGTCAGTTTATGTACAGACAAAAATTATCAATCCTTCAGAGGTAAAAGAATAAATTTAAAACTTTCTACAATGAATAAGCAGCCGACAAAAAAAGGCAGCTGATGACTTCATGCTGCTTTCTAGTTCGTTTGCACTATTCTGTGGCTTTGTCAGGCCATATTACCTGGCAAGTCATGCCCTTGAAAATGTGATACATGCTATCTGGCTGAAATTTTATGAAGTTACGAAATATACTGAAACTTCTCTCCATCCACAGAGCCTTGTCATGTACAGCCAGGGTTGAGAACTACTATACTACACAGCTTCCGCACTAGGAATGATGAGGGAAGCATTATTAACATATCAATTCTCTGCTTCTCACGCAGTAACAGTAGCTTTAATAAATAAAATTTATTTCCTGAATGTTTTGAAAAGTTACTGGCAGGGATGTCAAGGCTGACATTTTTGTGATTCTCTTGATTTACTTCCTTATCGTTACAAGACAGCTTACTACCTACAGCATCAACTCTGTGTTCTAAGGAGAAAGAAGGGAAAGAAAGGGAAAGAAAGGACAGATAGCAAAGTATGCCTCCTCTGGTAGAGGCTCTGAATGCTCCCAGTGTCTTTCTTTACTAGGAAAGATGGGTCATATAAACACACATTTGAAAAGAAAGAAGGGAAAGATAGATTTTTTTATGGCTATGTATATTATATACCACTCGAAAGTGGAGCTCTAATAGAGAAAACAAATATTGAGTTTGTCTGTTGCTGTAAAATGAAGGAGTCCGGGTACTGTCGCCCCAAATATGGCACCCCGGAAGAAAACAGTTACTTCTCATCCCTGAATTTCTATTACCTAAGTTCATACTACGAAAAGATATTGAAGTTTTTACTTCTCATCCCTGAATTTCTATTACCTAAGTTCATACTACGAAAAGAAATATTGAAGTTTGTTTACACAACTAGCCAAACTTTGCTCACAAACCACTTTCCTCTCTTTTAGTCCCATAACAAATCATTTATAATCTAGTGTCTGTTCTGAGGGCCCAGTGGCTTTTATTCCAGGCCATTGTGTCTTATCTTAGTTCACTGAATTACCCTAAAAATATTTACTATGTCCTGACATACCCTTTTCTCCCCCTCTCCTATAGAGAAAGGGTTAAATAAACTTTCACATGATGCTGGGTTAATGGTAATCACAGTCATGTTACTTTCTCCTATGCTTTTGTACATTAATACACTTGTATGCTTTTTTCCTTGTCATTTTACTCCAGTGAAACTTACTTGAATTTCACAGGGAGGAACATATGTCTACCAGAGTGGTAACAGACCTCGTAGCATCTACTGACCTTTGTAAACTGGTTCTCTGTGGGAAAACCAAGCAAAACAACGACCTAAAGATCTCAGACATACACATCCTCATGCAAAAACTTGGATTAGAAAAAAGAAACCATTGTCTGGAAAAGGGAAGTCAATAAAGAGATGTGGCTGTCTCAGGTGTCCATCAAAGGAATGAAAAGGAAAAACACCAATGAGATCTTCTCAAGAATTTATAATCCCAAAGCTGACCAGAGGGGGTTAACACTTGTACTACTTCTGTGGTCTGCGAAATCTCAGGTGGAAAATTTATTTCCAGTTTCAACCACTTCGAAACACATGGCATATAGAGAGAAGGATGTGCCTTCAAGCTGGACTCTCCAGGACCTACTTTGAAGAGAGGCTTATATAAACAAATTCTCAGTAAAAAAATTACAAACAGTAGAAAATAAGCCATCATAAATTAGACTCAGCAGAAACAGCAGAAGACAGAATTAGATTTCAAGAACTTGTAGCAGAGTATTATTTAATACAGAAGGTAAAATGACTATGCTTAAGTTATTTATGAAGTAACACATGCAGTGGTAAAGAAGTAGGAATGTAGTTCAGTGGTAGAGCATGTGCTTACCATGCATGAAGGTTGGGTTCAATCCCCAGCCTCTCTCCCTGACCTATAAATAAACACAAAAAGAAATGAACAAAGACCATTATGAATAATGAGGTGGTATTAAAAAGAACCAAATAAGCCTGGCATGGTGGCGCACGCCTGTAATCCTAGCTCTCGGGAGGTTGAGGCAGGAGGATCACTGTGAGTTCAAGACCAGCCTGAGCTACATAGTGAGGTCCAGGTCAGTCTCAACTACATAGTGAGACCCTGTCTCAAAAACAAAAAAACAAACAAACAAAAAAACAAAAATAGAACCAAATAGAATTTCTAGAAATGTAAAATAAAATATAATTAAAATTTAAAATATAGTGGTTAGATTAAATAACAGATAAATTACCAGGAAGAGGGTTTTAGTGTTATGATCTAAATGTGTTCCCCCAAATTCATGTGTTGGAAACTTAATCTCCAATGAAATAATATTGGGAAGTGGGTCCTAATAGGTACGGTGGACTTTTGAGTTACAATCAGCCTGATTGTATTATATGAACAACTTGGGTTATGATCAGAATTTTAGTTTTTACTTAACAACCAAAGTCCTGAATTATGACCTGAATACCAATTGCTTTTGCTTTTGGATTGTCTCAAATAGAGAATTAACCTTTAAAGAGTTCTGGAAGGAACATCACATCCTTTATTGTGTGGGATTAATTGAGAAATCCTGGGCCAGTGTCTCTCTAAGGGCACTGAGATCTGCCTGTATGCCGCAGAGAAGGCTGTGTAGGGGAGCCTGAGCCTTCAATTGACCCACTTGAGTTACATCCAGCCCTCATGAACAAATTGAGTTCATAAGTCAAGGGTCCACTGTACATAGATCATGAGGAATCCACCCTCATGAATGAATTAATGATGCCGTAAAAAGGATTCACAGGAGTAGAGTCTCCTGCTTTCCTGCTGTGTGAAGACACAGAGTTCACATTTTGGGTTCTCTGTGTCTTTGACATCTAAGAACACTACAAGAAAGCCTAGTGCATTGATCTTGAACTTTTTAGATTCCAGAACTATAAGAAACAAATTTCTATTCATGATAAGTCATGTCTCAAGTATTCTTGAATTGACTAAAACAATTAGTAAATTGCATAGAAGATCAGAAGAATCACCTCACACTGCTGTGTGGAGAAAAGATAATGACATGGAAGCTATGAAATTCAGGCAAAAAGACATGGAAGGAAACAGGTATTCAATTCTAGAAGGAAAGAATAAAAAAAAGTAAACTCAGTGTTCAAGACAATAATAAAAGGCATGAATCTTCAGAAATGATGAGAGATATGATTTCTCAGATTGATGAAGTATATCAAATCTCAAGCCAGATAAACAAAAACAAATACATTCTACAAATGATACTTTAAAGACAGAGAAAAGATCATAAAAAAGAACCAGATAAAAAAGGTGACATTACTTAAGAAGGTGTAACTAACGTTAGGCTCCTCTCTTTTCAACAGCAACAAGAGAATCTAGAATCCATGGAAACAATTCAAAGTACTGAGAGAAAATAAGTTACCCTGGAATTATGTACTCTGCTAAACTATCACACAAGTCTAGGGGCAAAATACAGATTTTTTTCAAAAGAATATGGGAAGACATCATGTTCTGGGAGCTCCTTGGCCTCTTCAGAGGATTCTTTATGTCTTCCTCTATTATGCAAATCTCCATGGCCATAAAAACTGCGGACCATGCCAAACCAATATGTCATGGCCTCAACAACATCATTAAAATTATTTAGGCTTATAGGTTAAAAAGGTTGGGTTAGGCAATGCTGTATGTTTATACCTAGCCTGTAGCCATTTGTTTTGCAGGTTGTCCGTTTTTATAGTTTTTTTTTTTTAGTCTACACGTCAAAATCACACATTTTTATGTGATCACATACACATGCATGGACCCACAACAATATCGGTATAGATCTGATGGAGATTTGTGAGGTTAGGAAGCTCAGGGCAATCATATGTGATGCTCTTGGTTGATTTGTAGGCAAGACAAGAAGTTTTAATTATTATTGTTGTTATTATTATTTACAGTAATAGATAACCAATTTGTGACCTTTGTACTGAGCTCTACCTCCAGCCTGTTACTGTTGTGTTTTTCTTTAATTTTCAGACAGGGTCTTACTAAGTTCCTAAGTTGCCTAGACTGGGCTCATACTTGTCATTCTCTTGCATCCTTCTTCCAGGGTGCTGGGATTATAGGTGTTCACCACCACGCCTGGCTTCAATCATTCCTAGTAGGTACTGAGGAATCCATGTTATAGTCTGAATTTTGTCTCCCCTAACCCCATAACTTCAATCCCAGTGCTTCAGATGTGACTTACATAGGGAAAGGCCTTTAAAAAGGTAATTAAGGTAAAATGAGGATGTTGGGAGAAACCTAATCCAATCTGAATGCTGTTATTGTAAGAAGAGGAGGTTAGAGCACCCTGAGACAGCAAAGGCAGGTTTTCACAGAGGGATGATCACATAGAAGCAGCAAGGAAGTGGCCAAGGAGAGGCACCTCAGACTAGTCAATCCTGCTGGCACTGTGGTCTTGGACTTCCAGCCTCCAGGCCTGTGAGAAAAATCAATGTCTGTTTTTGAAACCATCTAGTCTATGATATTTCAGTGTGCTTAGTTTGTCCTAGTAGACTAAGGTTGCCCACATTTACCTTTTGGATACATACCTTTCCTCCCATACTGATACAAAGGCTCTGATTTTTGTCACTGAATATGAGGCTTTTACTTTCCCAAATTTGAATTTATCTGGATAACTGGCATCACCTGGCCAAATAGACTGAGGTGTTCCCTTCCAACTTCTCTAGGAGGCCCATGTGCTGCTTTGTACTATCAAGTAAATGGTCAGTCACACCAGCTGACTATGACCATAACTAAGGTCAGTCCTTAGCCAGGGCAAGACCATCAAGCAGGATTTTCCCCTGTTCTTTCTAGACAACCCCTCCTTGTGCTTTTTTGCCCACGACTTCCTAAGAGCAGAAGACAAATTTCCCCCAGCTGTGCCATGACCTCCATGCCCCACCTCACACGTACTCCACATGTTCACTTCTCTGGCTCTTGCCCTGCACTGATTTCTAGGAGTGATATGAAGAAGAAGATGTTGAAAGTCAGACATTTCTGCAACCTGATATGGAAACTTTAGGAGACATTTCTTATGCTGTATGCTGTAGGTCTGCTGAAGTTATACAAAGGAATTTAAAGAATTCCTGCTATAGCTAGATGCAGGGAGTGCTTTCTTTTAGACATTCTCTTTTTTTTTCTATGAAAATGTTTTATTTTCAATAATTTTACTTAACATACCTTAAATCCTATTGTTTTTTTTCTCTTTCCTTTCTACTCCCCACAATCCCCTTTCTGATCCCAAAGTCTAACATCTAATTTCCTGGTATCTCTTATTTATTTATTTATTTATTCATTCATTCTTTCATTCGTTTTATTCTCATATAAGAGATCTTTAACTTTCTGAGTCTGGCTTATTTCTCTTAGCATGATGGCCTTGAGTTCCGTCCAGTTGTTCTGCAAATGACATGGTTTCACCTTTTCTTTGTAACTGAATAATATTTTATTGTGTATGTATACCACATTTTCTTTATCCGTTCATTCACCTATTGATGCATCTCTGTGCTGTTTCAAGAGCATAACTGTTGTGATTGTGCTGCTGAAAACATAGGTATGCATGTATCATGATATTATATTGTCATTAATTCTTCTGGAAATTTACCCAGAAGAGGTACAGCTGGATCACACGGTACCTCACTCTTCAGCCTCCCCTCCGCCACTCCACCCCCCAAGTGCTGAAGATCAAACCCAGGGCCTTGAGTATTCTGGGCAATGACTCTACCACTGAACTACATCCCAACCCCTCAAATGGCATTACCATATTTAGTTTTTCCATAGAGATTGTACTCATTTACATTCCCACCAATTTTGTAAGAGTTGCTTTTTCACTACATCCTCACCAGCATTCTTTTTTTTTTTTTTCCTTTTGATTGAGTTAAGATGGAAACTCCAACTAGTTTTGATTTGTCTTTACCTAATGGCTAAAGAGCATATCCATAAGTTGGCTTCATTCCAGGGATGCAAAGACTGTACATAATACATAAATCAATAAATGTAACATATCACATAAATGGAATCAAGGATAAAAATCACATCAGCATCATTTCAATAGATGCCGAAAAATATTTCCACAAAACCCAAAATCCTATCAAGATAAAAACCCTGGTGAAAATAGGCATGGAAAGATTTCACTTCAAACTCGTAAAAACCACATGTGACAGCTCCATGGACAATATCATATTGAATGCATTTCTGCTAACATTGGGAAGGAGAGAAGTGTGCCCTCTCTCGCCACTCCTGTTCAATATAATACTCAAAATTTTAGCCACGGCAATCAGGAAAGAGAAGGAAATAAAAAGGATATGAATAGGAGAGGGAGAAGTCAAACTTCTAGATCTGGTAAACAAATTCAGCAAAGTGACAGAATACAAAATCAGCACATATAAATAAACAGCATTCCTGTGCACCAGTAACAAATCCATTGAGAAAAAAATCAGAAAAACAATTTATTCACAAAAGCCTAAGTATAATACAATACAATACCCAGAAATCAACCTAACCACTGAAGTGAAGGACTTCACTGAAAAGTACAGAACTCTGAACAAAGAAATTGAAGGCATTAGAAAATGGAAAGACATGCCTCATTCTTGGATGAGAAGAACTAATATTTTTAGATGACAGTGATACCAAACGTAATGGACAGATTTAATGCAAACTCTATTAAAATGACAACAATATTCTTCCCAGAACTAGAAAAAACAATTCTGAAACTCATATTAAAGCAGAGTAGACCCAGAATAGCTAAAGCAACCCTGAGCAAAAAGAACAGTGTTATGGAAACATCACACTTCCAGATGACTTAGTCACTGTCTTCATGGCTAAGACAAGATATCTGACCTCCACAACTTAAAGGAGGAATAGTTTATTTTGGCTTGCATTTTCAGTCCATGGTTAGCTGGTTCCAAGACAGGAAGGCTATAATGCAAGAGCCTGAACACACAGATTGCCTAGCAGCTCTCTGTGTGGGAACATCTCTGTCAAGACAGGCAGCAAGAGATCCTCCCAAGTGTTTCTCAATGAAGAAGCCTCCGGTGCTACTCCTGTACTTGTGTGACAACCTCCCTAGGGACCTGGAAAAACTCTCCCATTTGCCTCATAAGTCTTTTCATTTCTAAGAACTTTTTGGCAAGAAAGCCTAGGTAGACTCTGCATTTCTCTTCTTGATCCTCTAACCTCCCACCTGGGCATTTCTGCCATGCTCCTACCTTGGACGCAGGTGACCATGGACTGAAAATGTGAGCCAAAAATAAATCTCTCCTCCTGTAAATTGTAGGTATCAAGTAATTTGTCCCATCAAAAAGTGAGTAACTAAGACATGAGATTTCAAGTTATACTACAAAACTACAGTAATGAAAACAATGTGGTTCTGGCACATTAAACTTATAAAACAATGGAATTAAACAGAAGACAGAGAAACAACTCCATGAACCTACAAAACCTGATTTTTTTTAAAAAACAAAAGAGCCAAGAGCATATATTGGAAAAAGATAGCCTCTTTAACAAACGGTGCCTAGAAAACTGGCTATTCACATGGAGAATACTGAAACCAGATCAGTATCGCTCACCTTCTAAAATCAAATCAAAAAGCTTCAGGGGAGGGTAGGAGGAGGTGAAGGGAGGACAGGGTCAAGGGGAAAACATGAGAACTAAGACCTGTCATGTAGAGGTACAAGATCCCAATAATGAGTGAAACTGTACTGCATACCTAAAATGTACCAATAAACTCAATGAGGAAAAAAAATCAAAAAGCTTCAGAGACTTAAATATTAAACCAGGAAGCTTGAAACTGCTGAGAGATAACATAGGGGAAACATCTGAAGCTCTAGGCATAGGCAAGGACTTCCTGAACAGAATTCCAAGCATAGTAAATAATATCAAGAATCAACAATCGGGATTACAGCAAATTAAAAAGCTGCTACATAACAAAGAAAACAATCAGCAGAATAAAAATACAGCCTATGGATTTGGAGATTTTTGCTAGTTACTTTTTTGATAGAGGACTAATATCTAGAATATACAAAGATCTTTAAAAAACTAATCCCTCCCTTAAAATAGGAAGAGCTTTTGCGGCCTTGAGAACTCTAGACAAATATAGAGTGATGCAAAGTGTTCTAAATTAGAGTATTGTTTTGATATTATTTACTCAGTTATTTTTGCTATCAACAAAGTTTTCAATATAAAAGTTAGTAACATAGCTAGTAGACCATTATAGCCTAACTCAAATTTCAGTGTGGTTTTGATTTCTTAAATAATAGTCCTAGAGGCTGTGGTATTACCCCATTTCTGGAAATCGAGGGAGTAGAGTAGAAATAGATCTCCATCAGTCTTGGCTCCCTGTAACAGCTCCAGTCAACCCACATCAGAAAAGGAATATGAGCAAGAAATCAATGTGATCGTATTAAAAAAGTTGAGATTTCCAAATGTTTGTGACTGCAATACCATGCAACTCATTTTAACTACTATGATAGATGATACTATAACTACTGTGCTTTGAAGACATTTAACTGTTGAATGCTTGATGAAGCAAAGTTCCGATCTAAACTATTTTGAAAAAATAGCGTATATAAATGCAGGGGCTAACATTTTTTGGGCGGAGTGTTAGTGTTTGAACCCAGGGCCTTGTATATGCTAGGCAAGTGCTTGAGATAAACATTTTTAATGAGGATAAGGCACTAGTTTAATTTTCAACAGCTTGTACATTCTCTGCATCTAGCAGTTTCACTTCAACTTCCCTAAGGGAAAGCTGGGGTGTGGGGGTCAATAAACTTTATAAAAGAGCCGAATTACAAATATTTTCAGATTGCAGACCATATGGCTCTGTTTCAACTATTCAGCTGTCCCTGGATGTCAAAGTGGCCACAGAAAATGGGTAAACTAATGGATGTTCTAATAAAGCTTATCAAAACAGGCAGCTCGCTCATAGTTTGCTTACCCTTGACCTGGGGCATAGTGTTCAACATCTAACCTATCAGATTTCCGAAACTTCGTCAACCCCTCTTAGGGAACTGAATCAAGTTGTCAGATACACTCATTTGTTCATCTGCTCATGCATTCATCTGTTCATTCAATAATGGTTCTCTGACAACCTCCTATGTTCAAGCCAGGATGTCAGGTTATGGGGACAGAGTAAAAGGCAAAGCTGAAAAATTGTGTGAGTCAGTCTACTCCCACTGCTATAACAAAATATCTCACACCATGTAACTTATAAGCAATGGAAATTTATTTCTCACAGTTCTGGGGGTTAGAAGTCTTAGACAGTCACCAGAAGATTTGGTGTTTGGTGAGGGTTCTCTGCTCTCTGCTCTCTAAAACTGTACCTTCTTGTTCCACACATGGCAGAGGAGCTGGGAGCACAAGTTCCCTTGAGCCTCTTCATAAGGGTCCCAATTCCATTCATGAGGGCAGAGCTCTCACCCTCTATCACTTGAAGGTCCCAACTTTTCACACTTTTGCATTAGGAATTAAGTTTCAATATGCATTTTGGAAGGACACAAGCTTCCCAATAGTTATACTAGGTCATTACCCTCACAGTGCTCAGAAGAAAATGCAGGAGGACAAACAATAAATAAATATACAACATAATGTCAGATAATAATAAGTGCCATGAATAAAAGAAAACATACACAAGAGTCAGTGTCACAGGAAGGCCCTCTGAAGAGGTAACTTTTGAGCTGTGACTCTTAGGGTTACCTAGATAAGCAAGAAAGAGGGGATTCTATGCCCCCTTCTGTATTAGCCAGATATCTGTTACTATGAAAAAATACTTGAGATAATCAATTTAAAAGGAGGAAAGATTTGTTTTTGGCTCATGGTCTCAAAGCTTGCAATCATGGTTGCATGGCTCATGGCCTTTTGGCCTTCTATGAGAAAATAAATCATGGCAGAAGGGCAAAAATCATGGCCAAAACTGCTCAGCTCATGGGAGCCAGAGAAGAAAAAGAGAAAGAGGGAGAGAAGAAGAGAGGGAGGGAGAGAGAAATAGAAAGAGAAAAAGAGAGAGAGGAGCTCCACCTCCTAAAAATCGCATCACCTCCCAATATGCCACAGGCTGGGAACTAAACTTTAACTTTATACATATGAGTTTTGGGAGGACATTTAAGATCCAAACCATAATTCCTTCCTCCTCCTCAAACTTGCTTATTGACTCTAAAATCCATTCCCCATAGTTGGAAGAAAACAGATTTAAAATACAAAAACGTGGTAGAAGTCACCTTTCAGGTTGAATGAGTTTTGTGGGATCTGCAAGTGGCCAATCCATTCATTATTGTGAATGACTCTCTATCATAGTTTCTTTTGCCTGGGGAGGTGGAAAGAGGAGGTCAGTAATAGGACTTACCTCAGTACTAGTTAAAACCCTAGCTCATCAAGGAATCCAGGTCCTCTTCGCACCCTCAGCTCCTAGCCAGAGATGCAGGGAAACCCCCAACTACATCTCTTGAGAATTTTAAGGAGGATGTTTCTCTGCTAATGAGGGAAGGGCTACCAAAGACAAGCTTGGCAAGAGTGTCAGGCACTGGGCTAAAGGATTTACTTGGCAAAAGAGGGATGGCTTCACAATTCTCCATCACTTTAATGTTCCTTTTTACTATTAGGCAGCTTTGCTTGCACAGTTCAGGTAGAATTCTTGTTTGCTTCTTTGGGTTTACCAAGTTTGGTTCCCAGAGATCTGTTAATTAAGATCTTAGCCCCATGATTTTTTTTTAGCCCACTCATGCACTTAGTAAATGTTCAGTAAAGAGCTGCCAGTTGATCTATTTGCTTGTAATTACATTCTAGAAATAGGAGTGTATTACTGAAGTGCATTATTATTTCCTCCCCTCTGTGAACTTCTGTGCCTCATAAAATTTATGGTTAACCAAAGAAAAGAAGATTCTAATACAACTTTTTGGCTTTCTTTTATTGTATTTTTAAAGACTGTTTAAAGGCATGTAAAACAAAGATATTGGATTGAAGGGTTTGCTTGGAAAATGGGGAGACAATCTTTTCTACAGGATCTTACTTCCCACAAGTTTTACCACTCTGAACAATTGGGAGAAACAGCTGCAAGTGATGTTTTGTCTTCTCTCAAGTCCTTGCTATCTGGGATGAGAAAACCGACTATGTTTGGTATTTGTGGGGCAAAACTGTTTGAAAATCTTAGCCTTTCCTGAGAGGTGATGCTTCTCATGCATCAGGGCAGTACTTGTGGAGCACACTGATTGTTTCTGTTAAGAATATTGAGGATGCCTTTCATTTTTTCACTGTTGCAAATTCATTATCACAGAGGCACTATTCTATCCAGGTCCTTCCCATACCCTCCTATCCATATATGTATATTAAGGGTTATCTTTTGTTTTGGAAAAACAATGTTTAAGAAATTATGTTAAGCAGAGATAAAATCACAGAATCCCAGAATCTCCACTTGCTGGCTGTAAGGCCCCAAGCAAGCCAATTGGCCAATCTGATCCTCAGTTTCTCATCTGTAAGATGGGGCCAAGAAGAATATCAACCTCTTTAGGGGTTTTGTGAAGACTAAAGGAGCAGATGCAAGTAAAGCCATCAGCCCAGTGCCTGACACTTTGTGAGAGTCTACAATGGTTCCAGTCTATTACTGGTCATTTACTACATCACTTTTAACGCAATATTTCTAGGAAAAGGGTTGGTTCTATTTTCTTTTCTGCTTCCTAAAACACAAAAGAGTTTCTGAACATGAAACCCTGTGGTTGAAGGGCAACTTATAAATGAAAAGAATCTCTAGACTTCATCATTGTTAACCTCTAAGTTTTATACACAGTTTTTGAAAACCACTGTTAAATCATTTGGCCTTTCAGTTGTAGTATAATATGTAATATTATAAAAGGCAGAGAGGTTACCAAGTAGGGGATTAGGTTACATATTTACTTGTAATGTACAGAAAGAAAACCTTTTTTCTTTTTAGAGGTTTGGTTCTACTCCTGGTATATAAATCAATTTCCTTTTCCTATTCAAATTCAAACAGTTCACATTCCTGCATAACTTTATGGTTATTGGTGTTTCTGTGGAAACAACCACCTAGGAAGTGGTATTTCTCAGCCCAAGAGCTTCACTTAAGGTTTCTTGGCAAGATGAGAGGGTGGTGTTTCAGGTCCATAAAACCCATAATTTATTATGATCATCAGATAATGAGGATAATGACAGAGTTGTAGAACTTTAGGATGAGATGAACATTAGATCCCATCTAAGCCAATCCCCACATTTTCCAGATGAGTAAATCCCTTACACTGGAAGCATGTTCTATAGTCCTAACAGAGTTTTCACATAGATTCCATCATTTGTCTTCCCTATAGCCCTTTGAGGTGTGAGATGATAGGTATTTTTCATCTCCATTTTGCAGATGAAGAAACAGAGGCTGCCGGAGAACAAGTGACATGTCCAGCAACGAGATACAGGGTCAGTCCGTGGCACATCTGATATTCCAGTTTTAGATTGCCTCAGGTGCCTCCCACAATTTTGAGGGCCTGCTGGGAGCTGCCATGCCCACTTCCTGCTTTTTCCTCTAGCAACTCTATTTGTAATTGCTTGTTTGAATCCCTTTCCATTTCAGTTTTTCACTCCTAACAACTCCATTTAAGAATGAACTTGAGCTGATCATTTTTTTTCTGCCCCTATGTCCCCCTTTTGAGAACCTGTGCCAGCCACAGTCTCAGAATTGTAGGTCTTCATACTGTATGACTTTAGCCAAGCATGACTGTTCCAGAGGTACCTATGATCCTTCAGATGGGGAAGAGTGAAGAGATGTTTGGATCTAAAGGAGATAAAAAGCTTCCTGGTTCCAAAAAGATTAGGAGGAAATCAAACACACAAAAAAGGAACTTTTCTTTCTTGATAATTTTACATTATCTGTTTCCAAATCCTAGAAAGTTTTCCACAGATATTCCCATATAATCTACAGATTCCATATTTGGCAGGGTGTGCCCCTTAAAATAGCTTTTTAAAATTAAGCAAACAAAGACCCTATTTGTGGCATTTTCTAGGTTCCAAGGTGTATAAATATTCCCACTATAGTATATTGTAAACTATTGTGATGTCACTGAATGTGGTCAATGGTATCAACAATTGCCTTTTGGGAGCTATGAACAGGCTCTAGCACATAATTGTCTTTAATCTGAGTTACAGTGAGTGGGTTTATATCCCTTGCAACCAAGGAATATACTATATTATGCTATACCATATACTACATATATCATGTTACCATCGACAGAGAAAGGAAAAATCCTCCACTTTGCCTATTAAACTGTGAAATGATGCTATAAACATGATTTTGTATTCTGTAGGAAGCCAGTGACAACATCCTTTGCTCATTTGACATTCTTTGTGCTTTTTCATCTGGGTTTAAGCATTTATCCTTCTTTCCCTGTGTTATGCAGTGTGTGATGGGCAATTTTTTTTTTTTTTTGTATTTTAGTAATCAAATGTAATATAGGTTCATTTACTTGTGGGTATCTTCTTTTCCTGTAAAAAAGAAAAAAAGAAAGAAAGAAAAAACCAGAACTGTGGGCATTCCTCCAATGATAAATACCTGCTTTTCTTAATGTCTAATGTAAGCCATTTTACACTATTCCCAAGTTTTTCTGGGTAGACAATCACTTTTTTCTGGTAACACCAAATCACAGGTAACTTTCTTAAAGTCACTGTAAATGACAGCTAAATTTCACATGTTTAGTACTAACATTCTAAATAATTAAAATATATCGAAGACAAAATGCCCAATGTTCTTGTGCTGTTGATGACAATTACTCCTGGCAGCCTGGCCCACAAGTGTTCCAAATCTCCACTGATTATAATGCAGATCCTAGTTTTGGAGATGTTACAGCATGGAAGTGAAAGTATATTTTTGAATCAGAGAAAGTCTGAATCAGTGGTAGTCTTTGCAGCAGAGAATAACTTGGCTTGGCTCACTATCACCTCATCCAGGAAGCCTTTCTTAAACATCTTCCACCTCTTTCTCTGAAGACAACACTCCTCCTTGACATAATACACTATGCATCTCTGAATTTTCACCTTCATGTGTGGTTTCCTCTCTGTTTTCTTGAGTGTATGTTCTAGAACTTGCTCTACACTTACATGGCAGAGAGAGAACAATCATCCCCTTTGTGTCTCTTTTTCTAAGGGCATGAATCCAACTTGTGAAGGCTCCACCCTCATGATCTGATCACTTCCCAGAGACTCCACCTCCTAAGGCCATCATATTATGAACTTTGAGGGAACACAAAATTTAGCTCATCACAATCTTATTGTGGGAAACCAAGTCATACTAATACTCTGATGAGTGATGATGACATTGGGATTAATGCCGCCCACATAGCTGGTGGCCTTTTAGAAGGGTTAGAATGAGGTACCTCCCAGGATGGTATTGATACAAATTTCAGGCTGCTATGGGGAGATTTTTAAGCCAGGCTACTTTTCATGGTCTCTAAAATTCTACCATTGAAATGGTTGCCTGCCAGGCACGGTGGCTAACTCAAATCCCAGTGTCCTGGGAAATGCCGGCATCCTGGGAGTCTGAGACAGGTGTTTGATTCCAGCCTGGGCAATTTATTAAGACTTTGTCTCAAAATAAAAAGTAAAAAGGGTAGTTCACAAAAAGAATGTAGCTTAATTCTCAATACAAAAAAAAAAAATGTTTTCCTGGGTTGCCTTTATACACTAATTTGGGGCCATGATTTTCTCACATTGTGAGGAAAGCCTGGGTCATCTTGGGGCTTCCAGTCTCCTCTTTTGAGCTCCTGTTCTTCTTTTTTAAAGGACAGTCCTGGCAAGGATGCTGCATCCTTAAACTGTTGGTGGTCCTCCTCATTCTGTAAAGAAGGCCGCAGGAGGAAATCAAGTTTCCCAAAGCCTAACTCAAGTCACTTTGATGCCATGAATGTTTATACTTCCCTTAAATGAGGAAGACACCTAATGTCTCCTGGATCTTGATTCTTATTCTACCTAACCACAGTACTGTTTCTCTCTCCTCTGTTTATTTTCCAAACTTTCCAAAGTCAAAATTATCTCTGATATTTTCTTTTCTCACAACACTCTCCCTTCCACATACTGCTCTAAAATAGCAGTGTTGAAGAAGGACATGCCAGTTATTGTTATCAATCAAATAAACAAATCTCAGCAACTCAAAAAATTACAATAAAGTCTTCCTATCTTGCACACTGAGACACTGGAAGAAATATCAAAGGATTATTGGAAAGTGGGATCCGGTCCAACAGTTGTGTCTGTGATTAAATGTTCAGACAGAGAGAGTATGAAGGTAGGGGGAACCTCTGTGCTGCTTTGCAAAGGAAGAAACAAAGCTCTTGTAACTCTTTTTGTACAGGGAGGCTTTGTGGGTAAGAAACCTCAAGACTGAAACACTTACTTATAACCAAACATGGAGCAAAGGGAAAGAGCAGAGTTGGGTTGTTTTACATGAATCCTGACTATGAAAAGGAGGCAGCTTCTTCCAAATTTTGTTAGAGGTCAGTGACAGGCTGGAATTTTTCATTTTTGGGCCCAGAAAGAAGTTAAATTTAAAAAACCATCTTCATTTATGCTTTATAAGAAAATATGTTCAAAATATGTTTCCCACCCTGATGAGCTTTGAGGTTGTTGGATGTTCTTGGAGTTTTTGCACTGATATAATTTCACGACTGGGGAAAAATATTTCAGTCATCATCCTAACTCTAATAGTTTCCACCTGTAACATCAAAAGGGAAGGTAGAAAGTGACTGATGGATGTGATGAGGAGACCGCTCCTGAGACTTTGTGAGTGGTGCTTTGAGTGGTGGGATGTGGGGAAGGGCTGGCGCTCAGCTACTCTCAATCAGTCCATCTTTTGTGTGGCCTCTTGTGTAGGTCAGGACTTGATGGAACCTGCAGTTGGTTACATTTGGTTTCTTTTTATGTAAGTTGATAAGAGAAAATGATGCTTCCTTTATCATCTAATCATAATTCTTGTGTTTATGAAGAGTCTAGTAGGAGCCAGGCATGTTATAACTACTACCCACACTTCTTATAACTCCCATTATACAGATGTGGAAACTGAAACTACAGCAGTTCCAGTGACTTGACTGATGGCAGGGCTAGGATATAACTGAAACAGGATTTAAATAAATTCCTCTTGGACTCCAAAGTCCTCTTGGACTTACATTTTCTCCTTTATAGTTACGCTGTCAAGTAAATTTACTGGCCTGTGATGGAATAAGGCTTTGGTAAATTATATTCAAAATACAAAAATGAATTAAAAATTTCCCATGCAAATCTTACTAGTGTCGCTGAAGATTGTACAAATCAACACAAATAATTTAAAATTAATTTTAAAGGAAAAATGAGGATATCATTAGTGCCAGCTTCATTGGGAGTGCTGGTGCTGAGGATTGAACCCAGAGCCTCATGCATGTTAGGCAAGCTCTCTGCTGCAGAGCTGCATCCCCAGCCTGAAAGTATTAGTGATATAGCCATTTCTGCATGGGCTCAAATGCACTGTCTCTTTAGATCCTACAACCCACCCCAAAATATTGTGCAGAAATCCCTCATGTGGATTCTAATTTACATGTTGACCTCAGAACTTCACATTGTGAATATCCAGCCTAGGGGCCCTAATGTACTCTACTCCCTGACTCCTTGAGTTTCTAGAATTTTCCTCCCTGGAGACATGAATGGAGACTGTGGTTGTACTTTGATTATTATTCCCATTAATGGCTTCTCTTGGCAGTCACCAGCTGGCCTCTTCCAGATACATGGTACCAACATTTAGTTTCTGAGAAATTGTCTGGAAAAAGCCCAGTATTTCAGCAATAGAGACTTTGGATCAGGAGGCAGGCAGCCAATAGAGAGAACAAGGGTATAGATTCCAATAAACCAATTATTTGGTGCTGAACTCCTCCATTTCCAGTCTTGCTCTAGCTACTGCCATAACCCCCCAAATAGTATCTGCTCCCGCTTTTCTCCAGGTTCATCTTTAAAGCCAAACTAATTTAAATACCATAAATCAGGTTATCACTTCAAACCTTTTGATGGCTTGCAATTATGCTCAGAAATCAACCCCCAAACCCTCACCTCAGCCTGCAACACGCTTGAAAATCTGGCCACTGGCTGCTCCTCTAACCTCTACTTCCACCGGCTTCTTCCTTGCTAGCTGGGCTCTAGCCAGCATATTTTATCTGTCTTCCCTGTGCATGACAAATCCTCTTCCTGCTCTGGGCCTTGGTATTTGCTGTTCCCTCTGTCTGCAGCAGCATTCCATGAGTCTTCACCCTTCTCATCTTCACTTCTCAGCTCCAACAAGGACTCCCCAGAAGAGCCCTTGCCAGGCCTGAAATGGCAAACCTGTTTCTCTGATTCCTTGATCATTCCTTCACAGCACTTTCTGCCAAGTATACTTCTCTCCTATATCTTTTTCTATACTTGATTAACCCCCCCACTCCCTGCTAACCCCGGCTTACTGTTTCACTTTCCCAGTAGAATATAAGGCTGTGAGGACAAGGACCTTGTTTGGGTCAGTGCTGTGCTTATAGCAGGGCACATGGAATGTAGTTAATAAATGCTTGTTGACCAGAGGAATCCCTTAAATTATTTAATATTTTGTCTTTCAGGGCTTAAGATCTTGCTCCCTCTCTTTTAGGATCTAACTGAATCTATGAGTTTGGGGAAGTCCTGTTTCTGACCCGATTGTGTAAAAATCCCCTCGAAATTTGTATCCACATTCTTTGGAAGAAAGTGTTCTAACCAAAAAGTACACTACAAGAATTCCCAAGTGTCAAGTGATAAATGTGGAATAACAGAAAATCATGTGGCCATGGATTGCCATCTTCCTGTAAGTCCACTCTCAGTATCCACACATTACTGTTCAGCCAAGTCACTTACAGCAGGAGATACTTTGGATTTCTCTTCACAATTAAAAAAAAATGACCTCATGTAAGGCTCAAATTAATACTATTTCTATGGCTTTTCTTTTATAGCTTATAGTTCTTAAAACAGGATATTATATAAACCTAGAACTGCAAAATATGTCCTCCTCTGATATTGATTACTATGAAACACTAAGTTCTAGAATAACAGTTTACCTGAAGAGGACTACACATTGATTTTACTCACATGCTGCTACTTATTTTCCTTCTTCAGGCAAAAAGAATGTTTTTAATGGAGGCTTAAATAGGCCAGTTAATTTCTTTTTTCTTTTACTCTGGTTTTTGAGACAGGGTCTTGCTTAGTAGTTTGGGCTGGCCTCGAACTTACGATGTGGCCCAGGCTGACCTCAAACTCACTGTGATCTTTTGCCTCAGCTTCTAGAGTGCTAGGATTGCAGGTGTGTACCACCACACCAAGCTGGGCCAGTTAATTTCTGTAAGTGTTGTATGAAATTTTCACAGGTAAACACACACACACACACACACAAATATTTATGAATTATCTACCCTGGCTTAAATATCCTTCGTGGGATGCTATTCATTCATTAAATGTGAAACTCTTTTCCTTTCTCACCTATTTTGTATAAACACATTTGAATTGCTGATTCTATTTAATGTTTACATTTACAGCTTGTAGAGTTTCCAAAGTGAATTGACCTTCATTTTTCAAAGAAGGAAACTAATTCAGTGAGGTTAGGTCCTCAAACTGTGTTCCACTTTGCCACTCTTACATCTTCAGAGATGAAAATCCTATTTTATTGCTGTTACATGTAGTTCCCTTAATGACACTGAATAATTCTTTAGAACAAGATCATTAAAAGTGCTGACTATTTTGTTCTTCTGTTGGATTTCTGGGATCTTGATTATTATATGTCTAGGTGTAGAGTTTTTTTGATTGTAGCTAGTTGGGGTCCTATATGCCTCAGTTATCTGAATGTCAAATTCTTCCCCTCTGTTTGGGAAGTTTTCTGTCATTAATTCTGCGAACACCTTTTTAAAGTCATTTGTATTTTCTCCTGCTACTTCATGGATTCCTATCAGTCTTATGTTATTCTTCTTTGCATCATCTAGGAGTTGTTGGATCGATTTCTCATGATCTCTTACTATTTTTAAGAGACCTTTCTTTTCATGGTCACTGACTGCCATCTTATCTTCTATATCTGAGAGTCTATCTTCGCATTCTTTTATTCTGTTACATACACTTTCAATGGAGTGTTTAATCTCTTGGGTATCTGTTTGAATCTGTTTTATGGATTCCATTTCTTTCCTATGTTGGTCGTTTATTTTTTCCATTTCTTTCTTATGCTGGGCCTTCATGGCTTCGATCATGGTCCTGAGCTCATCTATTTTTTGTCAGTTTCTGCTCTAGCATCTCAAATCACGACTTCCATTTTGCTCACTATCTCTATGGTTATCTGGGAAATTAATTCTGTTTTGAATTTTTCTAGAGCCTGATTGATCTGTTTTGTTACTTCCTGTGCTTTGAGTTCAGGGTGTCCTGGTGGTTCACTATCGGCCTTTTCATCCTCATTTGCCCTACTGTTTGCCATTGGTAAACTGGAAGTCTGTCCTTGTGTCTTGCATACGTGTTTTTATTTTTGTTGTTGGACTGTCCTTAATTTAATCTCTGGGTTATCGCCCAAATCTTCCTGATATAGTTGCGCCCTAGCTTCTGTGTCTCTAAGGACCCACAGACTTTCTCATCTTCATAACATCAGAGAAAACAGCTCATCAAATCAACCGAAATGCTTTACCCCAACTGATACAATCAGCAGCACATTAAGATCAATCACAACTTGGAAACTGACCATCTGTGGTAGTCACTAGTCTATCACCCTTAAATCATTTGAATTAAATTGAAATCAAGAAGCAGATACTACAAGCAGTAAGAGAAAAGAAACAAATCACATACAAAGGAAAGCCCATCAGAATCACAGCAGACTTTTCAACACAAACCCTTGGGGCAGGGAAAGCCTGGAATGAGATATTTCAAGTACTAAAAGGGAACAACCTCCAACCTAGACTGATGTATCCAGCAAAACTCTCTTTCAAAATGGATGGGGAAATAAGGTACTTCCATGACAAAGAATACCTGAGAAACTACATGAATACCAAACTAGCACTACAAGCAATTCTAAACAAGATCCTAGAAAAAGACAATGAAGGCAACAACACCATGAGGCCCAATGGAGCAAATCAAATAGGCAAGGCAAGAAATTAAAAGGAGAAGGTGAAAAAGTAAAAAGAGTCAACAAAAGGCCAATAACATGTCAATAATAAGTCAGTACATATCAGTT